>NW_024465592.1:0-222305 GCF_017591425.1 Ochotona curzoniae | reverse complement strand
TTGAGCTCGGCTGGGCTCAGCTGTGCTCAATTGTGCTCGGCGGAGGGGACGGGGCAGGAGGGGGGGAGAACGGTGCTGGGAATATAGACGTCTCAGAATGCACCTCGAGAGACAAGGGGATGGTGTCTGTTGTCCCAGAGCGCCCGTTCGAAGGCTACCTAGTGGAACATCTTTTCTCAAAATGCCTCATCACGCCAGCAGCAAGAGTATTTAAGTGGCCCGACGTGGGACTACAACTTAAAGAGAGCCCATGGGCACGCAGACTGACGTGGGACTCAAACTCCCACAGTGCCCTGAGCGTGCTGACGTAGGACCCCAGCTCCCACAATGCCCTGAGCATGCTGACGTGGGACTGCAACTCCCAGAGGGCCCATGGGCATGCAGACTGACGTGGGACTCAAACTCCCACAGAGCCCTGAGCATGCTGACGTGGGACTGCAACTCCCAGAGTTCTTTGCGTGTCCTGACGGAGTATCTTGCTGGGGAAGGCACCCTGACACTTTGACCACAGAGGCCCGGGCTCATGCTAGGCACCAAGCGTCCCACACCCCCTCCTGGGCCTTGATATGCGGGCCGTTCGGCCTTGGACCCCTGGTCTTTTAATGACACGTGTCCGGGAGCACTGCCCGGGACCCCCACCTGACGCTGGGGCGGCTCAGGGCTGGGCTGTCTAGCACTCACAAGGCCTGAGTCCACCCGGGATACAAAGGGCAGCTTGGCGCGTCCTCTCGTGGCTTGCACAACTTATGCCGTTGCGTGCTGTGAGAGCAGCCGGTACAAATGAGGGATCCAGGCATGTTGCTACTCTACCTGTCCTGGTGAGAAGGAACTCTGTGGAGAACACACATCAGCTGTTGTGTGTCTTGTGGCAGGTGGCACATCAGCGGTGGCCGATGGTCTATGGCTGGCCTGCAGGAGAGAGAGTCGTGAGTCCGGGATGGCCCTGGTGGAGGGTGAAGCGTTCTCTGGTGAACGAGATGGAAGCAGCATCTGGCTGGAGGCCGTGGGGCCATATTCCTGCCTCAAAAGCACACGACAGGGATGCCTAAGCCCTCGAGTGTTTCCTAGGAGCCCCTGACAAAGGGAAAGGGGTCCTCATGAGCCCATGCCCAGAGATGGCATGGGAGGCCACGCTGGACACCCATGCCACCGAGGTTGTGGCAAGAGGAGGCTTGTGGGCCCTCATGGACACACACATACACATACACACACAGGCCCTGTAGGAGAGAAAGACAGTGGGCAGGCAGGCAGGAGGGCAGGGACAGACTCCAGCACCTGGGAAAGGGGGTCATGAGCACTGACACACGAAGAGCAAGCAAGCAAGCAGGCCATTGTGGGGAGGCCGCAGCCATCCACGTGGGCTTGAGCTGTCGAGCGACCAGGTAGGAAAGTGTCTTGTGAAAAGGGATGAGGAGCCACCAGAGAGAGCACCAGAGAAGGCCTGGAGCCTGAAGACACCCACGAGGAAGGGCAGGGCTTCTGCCAAAAAGCAGGAGGATAACAGACCTGTTGCCAGAGCCCAGCACTAAGCACGTGAGCAGGAAAGCCGTGTCTATCAGGACAACTTGAGATCAAGCACTGAGCGGGCAGGGGTAGGCAGGACAGCTGCGGAGGGCCTCCAGGAGGGGCTGGGGTGCACGGCCAAGGCACGGGCAAGCGGGTAACGGGTAACGAGTGTGTGAGTAGAGGGCAGGGATACGGGGGAGCACCTCCCCAGAGAGCCTCTCCAAAAGAAGGGTTCAGGACAGAGTGCAGGAAGGGCTGCGGGGAAACAGTCCAGGGGTCCAGGCCTGTGCTGCCGGGAGCACAGGCCCTGAAAGCGCTCCCTCGTCCAGGCCCAGGTGGTTCCCCGGCCACCGTCATACCTGCTCATGACTTCTGCCACCTACAGTACAAGTTCCCAAGTGTGCCCCAAAAGCCTGGCCATTGGGCCCGGTGCGGTGGCACAGTGGTTAAGGTCCTCGTCTTGCACGCCCGGAATCCCAATTGGGTGCTGGTACTACTCCCAGCAGCCCCGCTTCCCATCCAGCTCAATGCCTGTGGCCCGAGAAAGCAGTCGAGGACGGTCCAAGGCTCTGGGACCCTGCACCCACATGGGAGACCCGGAAGAGGCTCCTGGCTTCGGATTGGCTCAGCTCCAGCCGTGGCGGCCGCCTGGGGAGTGAATCATCGGACAGAAGATCTTCCTCTCTGTCTCTCCTCCTCTCTGTATATCTGCCTTTCCAATAAAAATAAAAGCCTGACCATCTCCTTCCACTGCAACACGAACATAGCACTGCATGCCTGCTCGGTTGAGCTCGGCTGGGCTCAGCTGTGCTCAATTGTGCTCGGCGGAGGGGACGGGGCAGGAGGGGGGGAGAACGGTGCTGGGAATATAGACGTCTCAGAATGCACCTCGAGAGACAAGGGGATGGTGTCTGTTGTCCCAGAGCGCCCGTTCGAAAGGCTACCTAGTGGAACATCTTTTCTCAAAATGCCTCATCACGCCAGCAGCAAGAGTATTTAAGTGGCCCGACGTGGGACTACAACTTAAAGAGAGCCCATGGGCACGCAGACTGACGTGGGACTCAAACTCCCACAGTGCCCTGAGCGTGCTGACGTAGGACCCCAGCTCCCACAATGCCCTGAGCATGCTGACGTGGGACTGCAACTCCCAGAGGGCCCACGGGCATGCAGACTGACGTGGGACTCAAACTCCCACAGAGCCCTGAGCACGCAGTGACGTGGGACTGCAACTCCCAGAGTTCTTTGCGTGTCCTGACGGAGTATCTTGCTGGGGAAGGCACCCTGACACTTTGACCACAGAGGCCCGGGCTCATGCTAGGCACCAAGCGTCCCACACCCCCTCCTGGGCCTTGATATGCGGGCCGTTCGGCCTTGGACCCCTGGTCTTTTAATGACACGTGTCCGGGAGCACTGCCCGGGACCCCCACCTGACGCTGGGGCGGCTCAGGGCTGGGCTGTCTAGCACTCACAAGGCCTGAGTCCACCCGGGATACAAAGGGCAGCTTGGCGCGTCCTCTCGTGGCTTGCACAACTTATGCCGTTGCGTGCTGTGAGAGCAGCCGGTACAAATGAGGGATCCAGGCATGTTGCTACTCTACCTGTCCTGGTGAGAAGGAACTCTGTGGAGAACACACATCAGCTGTTGTGTGTCTTGTGGCAGGTGGCACATCAGCGGTGGCCGATGGTCTATGGCTGGCCTGCAGGAGAGAGAGTCGTGAGTCCGGGATGGCCCTGGTGGAGGGTGAAGCGTTCTCTGGTGAACGAGATGGAAGCAGCATCTGGCTGGAGGCCGTGGGGCCATATTCCTGCCTCAAAAGCACACGACAGGGATGCCTAAGCCCTCGAGTGTTTCCTAGGAGCCCCTGACAAAGGGAAAGGGGTCCTCATGAGCCCATGCCCAGAGATGGCATGGGAGGCCACGCTGGACACCCATGCCACCGAGGTTGTGGCAAGAGGAGGCTTGTGGGCCCTCATGGACACACACATACACATACACACACAGGCCCTGTAGGAGAGAAAGACAGTGGGCAGGCAGGCAGGAGGGCAGGGACAGACTCCAGCACCTGGGAAAGGGGGTCATGAGCACTGACACACGAAGAGCAAGCAAGCAAGCAGGCCATTGTGGGGAGGCCGCAGCCATCCACGTGGGCTTGAGCTGTCGAGCGACCAGGTAGGAAAGTGTCTTGTGAAAAGGGATGAGGAGCCACCAGAGAGAGCACCAGAGAAGGCCTGGAGCCTGAAGACACCCACGAGGAAGGGCAGGGCTTCTGCCAAAAAGCAGGAGGATAACAGACCTGTTGCCAGAGCCCAGCACTAAGCACGTGAGCAGGAAAGCCGTGTCTATCAGGACAACTTGAGATCAAGCACTGAGCGGGCAGGGGTAGGCAGGACAGCTGCGGAGGGCCTCCAGGAGGGGCTGGGGTGCACGGCCAAGGCACGGGCAAGCGGGTAACGGGTAACGAGTGTGTGAGTAGAGGGCAGGGATACGGGGGAGCACCTCCCCAGAGAGCCTCTCCAAAAGAAGGGTTCAGGACAGAGTGCAGGAAGGGCTGCGGGGAAACAGTCCAGGGGTCCAGGCCTGTGCTGCCGGGAGCACAGGCCCTGAAAGCGCTCCCTCGTCCAGGCCCAGGTGGTTCCCCGGCCACCGTCATACCTGCTCATGACTTCTGCCACCTACAGTACAAGTTCCCAAGTGTGCCCCAAAAGCCTGGCCATTGGGCCCGGTGCGGTGGCACAGTGGTTAAGGTCCTCGTCTTGCACGCCCGGAATCCCAATTGGGTGCTGGTACTACTCCCAGCAGCCCCGCTTCCCATCCAGCTCAATGCCTGTGGCCCGAGAAAGCAGTCGAGGACGGTCCAAGGCTCTGGGACCCTGCACCCACATGGGAGACCCGGAAGAGGCTCCTGGCTTCGGATTGGCTCAGCTCCAGCCGTGGCGGCCGCCTGGGGAGTGAATCATCGGACAGAAGATCTTCCTCTCTGTCTCTCCTCCTCTCTGTATATCTGCCTTTCCAATAAAAATAAAAGCCTGACCATCTCCTTCCACTGCAACACGAACATAGCACTGCATGCCTGCTCGGTTGAGCTCGGCTGGGCTCAGCTGTGCTCAATTGTGCTCGGCGGAGGGGACGGGGCAGGAGGGGGGGAGAACGGTGCTGGGAATATAGACGTCTCAGAATGCACCTCGAGAGACAAGGGGATGGTGTCTGTTGTCCCAGAGCGCCCGTTCGAAGGCTACCTAGTGGAACATCTTTTCTCAAAATGCCTCATCACGCCAGCAGCAAGAGTATTTAAGTGGCCCGACGTGGGACTACAACTTAAAGAGAGCCCATGGGCACGCAGACTGACGTGGGACTCAAACTCCCACAGTGCCCTGAGCGTGCTGACGTAGGACCCCAGCTCCCACAATGCCCTGAGCATGCTGACGTGGGACTGCAACTCCCAGAGGGCCCACGGGCATGCAGACTGACGTGGGACTCAAACTCCCACAGAGCCCTGAGCACGCAGTGACGTGGGACTGCAACTCCCAGAGTTCTTTGCGTGTCCTGACGGAGTATCTTGCTGGGGAAGGCACCCTGACACTTTGACCACAGAGGCCCGGGCTCATGCTAGGCACCAAGCGTCCCACACCCCCTCCTGGGCCTTGATATGCGGGCCGTTCGGCCTTGGACCCCTGGTCTTTTAATGACACGTGTCCGGGAGCACTGCCCGGGACCCCCACCTGACGCTGGGGCGGCTCAGGGCTGGGCTGTCTAGCACTCACAAGGCCTGAGTCCACCCGGGATACAAAGGGCAGCTTGGCGCGTCCTCTCGTGGCTTGCACAACTTATGCCGTTGCGTGCTGTGAGAGCAGCCGGTACAAATGAGGGATCCAGGCATGTTGCTACTCTACCTGTCCTGGTGAGAAGGAACTCTGTGGAGAACACACATCAGCTGTTGTGTGTCTTGTGGCAGGTGGCACATCAGCGGTGGCCGATGGTCTATGGCTGGCCTGCAGGAGAGAGAGTCGTGAGTCCGGGATGGCCCTGGTGGAGGGTGAAGCGTTCTCTGGTGAACGAGATGGAAGCAGCATCTGGCTGGAGGCCGTGGGGCCATATTCCTGCCTCAAAAGCACACGACAGGGATGCCTAAGCCCTCGAGTGTTTCCTAGGAGCCCCTGACAAAGGGAAAGGGGTCCTCATGAGCCCATGCCCAGAGATGGCATGGGAGGCCACGCTGGACACCCATGCCACCGAGGTTGTGGCAAGAGGAGGCTTGTGGGCCCTCATGGACACACACATACACATACACACACAGGCCCTGTAGGAGAGAAAGACAGTGGGCAGGCAGGCAGGAGGGCAGGGACAGACTCCAGCACCTGGGAAAGGGGGTCATGAGCACTGACACACGAAGAGCAAGCAAGCAAGCAGGCCATTGTGGGGAGGCCGCAGCCATCCACGTGGGCTTGAGCTGTCGAGCGACCAGGTAGGAAAGTGTCTTGTGAAAAGGGATGAGGAGCCACCAGAGAGAGCACCAGAGAAGGCCTGGAGCCTGAAGACACCCACGAGGAAGGGCAGGGCTTCTGCCAAAAAGCAGGAGGATAACAGACCTGTTGCCAGAGCCCAGCACTAAGCACGTGAGCAGGAAAGCCGTGTCTATCAGGACAACTTGAGATCAAGCACTGAGCGGGCAGGGGTAGGCAGGACAGCTGCGGAGGGCCTCCAGGAGGGGCTGGGGTGCACGGCCAAGGCACGGGCAAGCGGGTAACGGGTAACGAGTGTGTGAGTAGAGGGCAGGGATACGGGGGAGCACCTCCCCAGAGAGCCTCTCCAAAAGAAGGGTTCAGGACAGAGTGCAGGAAGGGCTGCGGGGAAACAGTCCAGGGGTCCAGGCCTGTGCTGCCGGGAGCACAGGCCCTGAAAGCGCTCCCTCGTCCAGGCCCAGGTGGTTCCCCGGCCACCGTCATACCTGCTCATGACTTCTGCCACCTACAGTACAAGTTCCCAAGTGTGCCCCAAAAGCCTGGCCATTGGGCCCGGTGCGGTGGCACAGTGGTTAAGGTCCTCGTCTTGCACGCCCGGAATCCCAATTGGGTGCTGGTACTACTCCCAGCAGCCCCGCTTCCCATCCAGCTCCATGCCTGTGGCCCGAGAAAGCAGTCGAGGACGGTCCAAGGCTCTGGGACCCTGCACCCACATGGGAGACCCGGAAGAGGCTCCTGGCTTCGGATTGGCTCAGCTCCAGCCGTGGCGGCCGCCTGGGGAGTGAATCATCGGACAGAAGATCTTCCTCTCTGTCTCTCCTCCTCTCTGTATATCTGCCTTTCCAATAAAAATAAAAGCCTGACCATCTCCTTCCACTGCAACACGAACATAGCACTGCATGCCTGCTCGGTTGAGCTCGGCTGGGCTCAGCTGTGCTCAATTGTGCTCGGCGGAGGGGACGGGGCAGGAGGGGGGGAGAACGGTGCTGGGAATATAGACGTCTCAGAATGCACCTCGAGAGACAAGGGGATGGTGTCTGTTGTCCCAGAGCGCCCGTTCGAAGGCTACCTAGTGGAACATCTTTTCTCAAAATGCCTCATCACGCCAGCAGCAAGAGTATTTAAGTGGCCCGACGTGGGACTACAACTTAAAGAGAGCCCATGGGCACGCAGACTGACGTGGGACTCAAACTCCCACAGTGCCCTGAGCGTGCTGACGTAGGACCCCAGCTCCCACAATGCCCTGAGCATGCTGACGTGGGACTGCAACTCCCAGAGGGCCCACGGGCATGCAGACGCACTGACGTGGGACTCAAACTCCCACAGAGCCCTGAGCACGCACACTGACGTGGGACTGCAACTCCCAGAGTTCTTTGCGTGTCCTGACGGAGTATCTTGCTGGGGAAGGCACCCTGACACTTTGACCACAGAGGCCCGGGCTCATGCTAGGCACCAAGCGTCCCACACCCCCTCCTGGGCCTTGATATGCGGGCCGTTCGGCCTTGGACCCCTGGTCTTTTAATGACACGTGTCCGGGAGCACTGCCCGGGACCCCCACCTGACGCTGGGGCGGCTCAGGGCTGGGCTGTCTAGCACTCACAAGGCCTGAGTCCACCCGGGATACAAAGGGCAGCTTGGCGCGTCCTCTCGTGGCTTGCACAACTTATGCCGTTGCGTGCTGTGAGAGCAGCCGGTACAAATGAGGGATCCAGGCATGTTGCTACTCTACCTGTCCTGGTGAGAAGGAACTCTGTGGAGAACACACATCAGCTGTTGTGTGTCTTGTGGCAGGTGGCACATCAGCGGTGGCCGATGGTCTATGGCTGGCCTGCAGGAGAGAGAGTCGTGAGTCCGGGATGGCCCTGGTGGAGGGTGAAGCGTTCTCTGGTGAACGAGATGGAAGCAGCATCTGGCTGGAGGCCGTGGGGCCATATTCCTGCCTCAAAAGCACACGACAGGGATGCCTAAGCCCTCGAGTGTTTCCTAGGAGCCCCTGACAAAGGGAAAGGGGTCCTCATGAGCCCATGCCCAGAGATGGCATGGGAGGCCACGCTGGACACCCATGCCACCGAGGTTGTGGCAAGAGGAGGCTTGTGGGCCCTCATGGACACACACATACACATACACACACAGGCCCTGTAGGAGAGAAAGACAGTGGGCAGGCAGGCAGGAGGGCAGGGACAGACTCCAGCACCTGGGAAAGGGGGTCATGAGCACTGACACACGAAGAGCAAGCAAGCAAGCAGGCCATTGTGGGGAGGCCGCAGCCATCCACGTGGGCTTGAGCTGTCGAGCGACCAGGTAGGAAAGTGTCTTGTGAAAAGGGATGAGGAGCCACCAGAGAGAGCACCAGAGAAGGCCTGGAGCCTGAAGACACCCACGAGGAAGGGCAGGGCTTCTGCCAAAAAGCAGGAGGATAACAGACCTGTTGCCAGAGCCCAGCACTAAGCACGTGAGCAGGAAAGCCGTGTCTATCAGGACAACTTGAGATCAAGCACTGAGCGGGCAGGGGTAGGCAGGACAGCTGCGGAGGGCCTCCAGGAGGGGCTGGGGTGCACGGCCAAGGCACGGGCAAGCGGGTAACGGGTAACGAGTGTGTGAGTAGAGGGCAGGGATACGGGGGAGCACCTCCCCAGAGAGCCTCTCCAAAAGAAGGGTTCAGGACAGAGTGCAGGAAGGGCTGCGGGGAAACAGTCCAGGGGTCCAGGCCTGTGCTGCCGGGAGCACAGGCCCTGAAAGCGCTCCCTCGTCCAGGCCCAGGTGGTTCCCCGGCCACCGTCATACCTGCTCATGACTTCTGCCACCTACAGTACAAGTTCCCAAGTGTGCCCCAAAAGCCTGGCCATTGGGCCCGGTGCGGTGGCACAGTGGTTAAGGTCCTCGTCTTGCACGCCCGGAATCCCAATTGGGTGCTGGTACTACTCCCAGCAGCCCCGCTTCCCATCCAGCTCAATGCCTGTGGCCCGAGAAAGCAGTCGAGGACGGTCCAAGGCTCTGGGACCCTGCACCCACATGGGAGACCCGGAAGAGGCTCCTGGCTTCGGATTGGCTCAGCTCCAGCCGTGGCGGCCGCCTGGGGAGTGAATCATCGGACAGAAGATCTTCCTCTCTGTCTCTCCTCCTCTCTGTATATCTGCCTTTCCAATAAAAATAAAAGCCTGACCATCTCCTTCCACTGCAACACGAACATAGCACTGCATGCCTGCTCGGTTGAGCTCGGCTGGGCTCAGCTGTGCTCAATTGTGCTCGGCGGAGGGGACGGGGCAGGAGGGGGGGAGAACGGTGCTGGGAATATAGACGTCTCAGAATGCACCTCGAGAGACAAGGGGATGGTGTCTGTTGTCCCAGAGCGCCCGTTCGAAGGCTACCTAGTGGAACATCTTTTCTCAAAATGCCTCATCACGCCAGCAGCAAGAGTATTTAAGTGGCCCGACGTGGGACTACAACTTAAAGAGAGCCCATGGGCACGCAGACTGACGTGGGACTCAAACTCCCACAGTGCCCTGAGCGTGCTGACGTAGGACCCCAGCTCCCACAATGCCCTGAGCATGCTGACGTGGGACTGCAACTCCCAGAGGGCCCACGGGCATGCAGACGCACTGACGTGGGACTCAAACTCCCACAGAGCCCTGAGCACGCACGTGACGTGGGACTGCAACTCCCAGAGTTCTTTGCGTGTCCTGACGGAGTATCTTGCTGGGGAAGGCACCCTGACACTTTGACCACAGAGGCCCGGGCTCATGCTAGGCACCAAGCGTCCCACACCCCCTCCTGGGCCTTGATATGCGGGCCGTTCGGCCTTGGACCCCTGGTCTTTTAATGACACGTGTCCGGGAGCACTGCCCGGGACCCCCACCTGACGCTGGGGCGGCTCAGGGCTGGGCTGTCTAGCACTCACAAGGCCTGAGTCCACCCGGGATACAAAGGGCAGCTTGGCGCGTCCTCTCGTGGCTTGCACAACTTATGCCGTTGCGTGCTGTGAGAGCAGCCGGTACAAATGAGGGATCCAGGCATGTTGCTACTCTACCTGTCCTGGTGAGAAGGAACTCTGTGGAGAACACACATCAGCTGTTGTGTGTCTTGTGGCAGGTGGCACATCAGCGGTGGCCGATGGTCTATGGCTGGCCTGCAGGAGAGAGAGTCGTGAGTCCGGGATGGCCCTGGTGGAGGGTGAAGCGTTCTCTGGTGAACGAGATGGAAGCAGCATCTGGCTGGAGGCCGTGGGGCCATATTCCTGCCTCAAAAGCACACGACAGGGATGCCTAAGCCCTCGAGTGTTTCCTAGGAGCCCCTGACAAAGGGAAAGGGGTCCTCATGAGCCCATGCCCAGAGATGGCATGGGAGGCCACGCTGGACACCCATGCCACCGAGGTTGTGGCAAGAGGAGGCTTGTGGGCCCTCATGGACACACACATACACATACACACACAGGCCCTGTAGGAGAGAAAGACAGTGGGCAGGCAGGCAGGAGGGCAGGGACAGACTCCAGCACCTGGGAAAGGGGGTCATGAGCACTGACACACGAAGAGCAAGCAAGCAAGCAGGCCATTGTGGGGAGGCCGCAGCCATCCACGTGGGCTTGAGCTGTCGAGCGACCAGGTAGGAAAGTGTCTTGTGAAAAGGGATGAGGAGCCACCAGAGAGAGCACCAGAGAAGGCCTGGAGCCTGAAGACACCCACGAGGAAGGGCAGGGCTTCTGCCAAAAAGCAGGAGGATAACAGACCTGTTGCCAGAGCCCAGCACTAAGCACGTGAGCAGGAAAGCCGTGTCTATCAGGACAACTTGAGATCAAGCACTGAGCGGGCAGGGGTAGGCAGGACAGCTGCGGAGGGCCTCCAGGAGGGGCTGGGGTGCACGGCCAAGGCACGGGCAAGCGGGTAACGGGTAACGAGTGTGTGAGTAGAGGGCAGGGATACGGGGGAGCACCTCCCCAGAGAGCCTCTCCAAAAGAAGGGTTCAGGACAGAGTGCAGGAAGGGCTGCGGGGAAACAGTCCAGGGGTCCAGGCCTGTGCTGCCGGGAGCACAGGCCCTGAAAGCGCTCCCTCGTCCAGGCCCAGGTGGTTCCCCGGCCACCGTCATACCTGCTCATGACTTCTGCCACCTACAGTACAAGTTCCCAAGTGTGCCCCAAAAGCCTGGCCATTGGGCCCGGTGCGGTGGCACAGTGGTTAAGGTCCTCGTCTTGCACGCCCGGAATCCCAATTGGGTGCTGGTACTACTCCCAGCAGCCCCGCTTCCCATCCAGCTCAATGCCTGTGGCCCGAGAAAGCAGTCGAGGACGGTCCAAGGCTCTGGGACCCTGCACCCACATGGGAGACCCGGAAGAGGCTCCTGGCTTCGGATTGGCTCAGCTCCAGCCGTGGCGGCCGCCTGGGGAGTGAATCATCGGACAGAAGATCTTCCTCTCTGTCTCTCCTCCTCTCTGTATATCTGCCTTTCCAATAAAAATAAAAGCCTGACCATCTCCTTCCACTGCAACACGAACATAGCACTGCATGCCTGCTCGGTTGAGCTCGGCTGGGCTCAGCTGTGCTCAATTGTGCTCGGCGGAGGGGACGGGGCAGGAGGGGGGGAGAACGGTGCTGGGAATATAGACGTCTCAGAATGCACCTCGAGAGACAAGGGGATGGTGTCTGTTGTCCCAGAGCGCCCGTTCGAAGGCTACCTAGTGGAACATCTTTTCTCAAAATGCCTCATCACGCCAGCAGCAAGAGTATTTAAGTGGCCCGACGTGGGACTACAACTTAAAGAGAGCCCATGGGCACGCAGACTGACGTGGGACTCAAACTCCCACAGTGCCCTGAGCGTGCTGACGTAGGACCCCAGCTCCCACAATGCCCTGAGCATGCTGACGTGGGACTGCAACTCCCAGAGGGCCCACGGGCATGCAGACGCACTGACGTGGGACTCAAACTCCCACAGAGCCCTGAGCACGCAGTGACGTGGGACTGCAACTCCCAGAGTTCTTTGCGTGTCCTGACGGAGTATCTTGCTGGGGAAGGCACCCTGACACTTTGACCACAGAGGCCCGGGCTCATGCTAGGCACCAAGCGTCCCACACCCCCTCCTGGGCCTTGATATGCGGGCCGTTCGGCCTTGGACCCCTGGTCTTTTAATGACACGTGTCCGGGAGCACTGCCCGGGACCCCCACCTGACGCTGGGGCGGCTCAGGGCTGGGCTGTCTAGCACTC
The DNA here is from genome assembly GCF_017591425.1 of Ochotona curzoniae. NCBI lineage: Eukaryota > Metazoa > Chordata > Mammalia > Lagomorpha > Ochotonidae > Ochotona > Ochotona curzoniae. The sequence goes on along the minus strand of NW_024465592.1, from coordinate 210,145 downwards.
ACAAGGCCTGAGTCCACCCGGGATACAAAGGGCAGCTTGGCGCGTCCTCTCGTGGCTTGCACAACTTATGCCGTTGCGTGCTGTGAGAGCAGCCGGTACAAATGAGGCATCCAGGCATGTTGCTACTCTACCTGTCCTGGTGAGAAGGAACTCTGTGGAGAACACACATCAGCTGTTGTGTGTCTTGTGGCAGGTGGCACATCAGCGGTGGCCGATGGTCTATGGCTGGCCTGCAGGAGAGAGAGTCGTGAGTCCGGGATGGCCCTGGTGGAGGGTGAAGCGTTCTCTGGTGAACGAGATGGAAGCAGCATCTGGCTGGAGGCCGTGGGGCCATATTCCTGCCTCAAAAGCACACGACAGGGATGCCTAAGCCCTCGAGTGTTTCCTAGGAGCCCCTGACAAAGGGAAAGGGGTCCTCATGAGCCCATGCCCAGAGATGGCATGGGAGGCCACGCTGGACACCCATGCCACCGAGGTTGTGGCAAGAGGAGGCTTGTGGGCCCTCATGGACACACACATACACATACACACACAGGCCCTGTAGGAGAGAAAGACAGTGGGCAGGCAGGCAGGAGGGCAGGGACAGACTCCAGCACCTGGGAAAGGGGGTCATGAGCACTGACACACGAAGAGCAAGCAAGCAAGCAGGCCATTGTGGGGAGGCCGCAGCCATCCACGTGGGCTTGAGCTGTCGAGCGACCAGGTAGGAAAGTGTCTTGTGAAAAGGGATGAGGAGCCACCAGAGAGAGCACCAGAGAAGGCCTGGAGCCTGAAGACACCCACGAGGAAGGGCAGGGCTTCTGCCAAAAAGCAGGAGGATAACAGACCTGTTGCCAGAGCCCAGCACTAAGCACGTGAGCAGGAAAGCCGTGTCTATCAGGACAACTTGAGATCAAGCACTGAGCGGGCAGGGGTAGGCAGGACAGCTGCGGAGGGCCTCCAGGAGGGGCTGGGGTGCACGGCCAAGGCACGGGCAAGCGGGTAAGGGGTAACGAGTGTGTGAGTAGAGGGCAGGGATACGGGGGAGCACCTCCCCAGAGAGCCTCTCCAAAAGAAGGGTTCAGGACAGAGTGCAGGAAGGGCTGCGGGGAAACAGTCCAGGGGTCCAGGCCTGTGCTGCCGGGAGCACAGGCCCTGAAAGCGCTCCCTCGTCCAGGCCCAGGTGGTTCCCCGGCCACCGTCATACCTGCTCATGACTTCTGCCACCTACAGTACAAGTTCCCAAGTGTGCCCCAAAAGCCTGGCCATTGGGCCCGGTGCGGTGGCACAGTGGTTAAGGTCCTCGTCTTGCACGCCCGGAATCCCAATTGGGTGCTGGTACTACTCCCAGCAGCCCCGCTTCCCATCCAGCTCCATGCCTGTGGCCCGAGAAAGCAGTCGAGGACGGTCCAAGGCTCTGGGACCCTGCACCCACATGGGAGACCCGGAAGAGGCTCCTGGCTTCGGATTGGCTCAGCTCCAGCCGTGGCGGCCGCCTGGGGAGTGAATCATCGGACAGAAGATCTTCCTCTCTGTCTCTCCTCCTCTCTGTATATCTGCCTTTCCAATAAAAATAAAAGCCTGACCATCTCCTTCCACTGCAACACGAACATAGCACTGCATGCCTGCTCGGTTGAGCTCGGCTGGGCTCAGCTGTGCTCAATTGTGCTCGGCGGAGGGGACGGGGCAGGAGGGGGGGAGAACGGTGCTGGGAATATAGACGTCTCAGAATGCACCTCGAGAGACAAGGGGATGGTGTCTGTTGTCCCAGAGCGCCCGTTCGAAGGCTACCTAGTGGAACATCTTTTCTCAAAATGCCTCATCACGCCAGCAGCAAGAGTATTTAAGTGGCCCGACGTGGGACTACAACTTAAAGAGAGCCCATGGGCACGCAGACTGACGTGGGACTCAAACTCCCACAGTGCCCTGAGCGTGCTGACGTAGGACCCCAGCTCCCACAATGCCCTGAGCATGCTGACGTGGGACTGCAACTCCCAGAGGGCCCCACGGGGCAATGCAGACGCACTGACGTGGGACTCAAACTCCCACAGAGCCCTGAGCACGCACAGTGACGTGGGACTGCAACTCCCAGAGTTCTTTGCGTGTCCTGACGGAGTATCTTGCTGGGGAAGGCACCCTGACACTTTGACCACAGAGGCCCGGGCTCATGCTAGGCACCAAGCGTCCCACACCCCCTCCTGGGCCTTGATATGCGGGCCGTTCGGCCTTGGACCCCTGGTCTTTTAATGACACGTGTCCGGGAGCACTGCCCGGGACCCCCACCTGACGCTGGGGCGGCTCAGGGCTGGGCTGTCTAGCACTCACAAGGCCTGAGTCCACCCGGGATACAAAGGGCAGCTTGGCGCGTCCTCTCGTGGCTTGCACAACTTATGCCGTTGCGTGCTGTGAGAGCAGCCGGTACAAATGAGGCATCCAGGCATGTTGCTACTCTACCTGTCCTGGTGAGAAGGAACTCTGTGGAGAACACACATCAGCTGTTGTGTGTCTTGTGGCAGGTGGCACATCAGCGGTGGCCGATGGTCTATGGCTGGCCTGCAGGAGAGAGAGTCGTGAGTCCGGGATGGCCCTGGTGGAGGGTGAAGCGTTCTCTGGTGAACGAGATGGAAGCAGCATCTGGCTGGAGGCCGTGGGGCCATATTCCTGCCTCAAAAGCACACGACAGGGATGCCTAAGCCCTCGAGTGTTTCCTAGGAGCCCCTGACAAAGGGAAAGGGGTCCTCATGAGCCCATGCCCAGAGATGGCATGGGAGGCCACGCTGGACACCCATGCCACCGAGGTTGTGGCAAGAGGAGGCTTGTGGGCCCTCATGGACACACACATACACATACACACACAGGCCCTGTAGGAGAGAAAGACAGTGGGCAGGCAGGCAGGAGGGCAGGGACAGACTCCAGCACCTGGGAAAGGGGGTCATGAGCACTGACACACGAAGAGCAAGCAAGCAAGCAGGCCATTGTGGGGAGGCCGCAGCCATCCACGTGGGCTTGAGCTGTCGAGCGACCAGGTAGGAAAGTGTCTTGTGAAAAGGGATGAGGAGCCACCAGAGAGAGCACCAGAGAAGGCCTGGAGCCTGAAGACACCCACGAGGAAGGGCAGGGCTTCTGCCAAAAAGCAGGAGGATAACAGACCTGTTGCCAGAGCCCAGCACTAAGCACGTGAGCAGGAAAGCCGTGTCTATCAGGACAACTTGAGATCAAGCACTGAGCGGGCAGGGGTAGGCAGGACAGCTGCGGAGGGCCTCCAGGAGGGGCTGGGGTGCACGGCCAAGGCACGGGCAAGCGGGTAACGGGTAACGAGTGTGTGAGTAGAGGGCAGGGATACGGGGGAGCACCTCCCCAGAGAGCCTCTCCAAAAGAAGGGTTCAGGACAGAGTGCAGGAAGGGCTGCGGGGAAACAGTCCAGGGGTCCAGGCCTGTGCTGCCGGGAGCACAGGCCCTGAAAGCGCTCCCTCGTCCAGGCCCAGGTGGTTCCCCGGCCACCGTCATACCTGCTCATGACTTCTGCCACCTACAGTACAAGTTCCCAAGTGTGCCCCAAAAGCCTGGCCATTGGGCCCGGTGCGGTGGCACAGTGGTTAAGGTCCTCGTCTTGCACGCCCGGAATCCCAATTGGGTGCTGGTACTACTCCCAGCAGCCCCGCTTCCCATCCAGCTCAATGCCTGTGGCCCGAGAAAGCAGTCGAGGACGGTCCAAGGCTCTGGGACCCTGCACCCACATGGGAGACCCGGAAGAGGCTCCTGGCTTCGGATTGGCTCAGCTCCAGCCGTGGCGGCCGCCTGGGGAGTGAATCATCGGACAGAAGATCTTCCTCTCTGTCTCTCCTCCTCTCTGTATATCTGCCTTTCCAATAAAAATAAAAGCCTGACCATCTCCTTCCACTGCAACACGAACATAGCACTGCATGCCTGCTCGGTTGAGCTCGGCTGGGCTCAGCTGTGCTCAATTGTGCTCGGCGGAGGGGACGGGGCAGGAGGGGGGGAGAACGGTGCTGGGAATATAGACGTCTCAGAATGCACCTCGAGAGACAAGGGGATGGTGTCTGTTGTCCCAGAGCGCCCGTTCGAAGGCTACCTAGTGGAACATCTTTTCTCAAAATGCCTCATCACGCCAGCAGCAAGAGTATTTAAGTGGCCCGACGTGGGACTACAACTTAAAGAGAGCCCATGGGCACGCAGACTGACGTGGGACTCAAACTCCCACAGTGCCCTGAGCGTGCTGACGTAGGACCCCAGCTCCCACAATGCCCTGAGCATGCTGACGTGGGACTGCAACTCCCAGAGGGCCCACGGGCATGCAGACTGACGTGGGACTCAAACTCCCACAGAGCCCTGAGCACGCAGTGACGAGCCTGAGCACGCACACTGACGGGACTGCAACTCCCAGAGTTCTTTGCGTGTCCTGACGGAGTATCTTGCTGGGGAAGGCACCCTGACACTTTGACCACAGAGGCCCGGGCTCATGCTAGGCACCAAGCGTCCCACACCCCCTCCTGGGCCTTGATATGCGGGCCGTTCGGCCTTGGACCCCTGGTCTTTTAATGACACGTGTCCGGGAGCACTGCCCGGGACCCCCACCTGACGCTGGGGCGGCTCAGGGCTGGGCTGTCTAGCACTCACAAGGCCTGAGTCCACCCGGGATACAAAGGGCAGCTTGGCGCGTCCTCTCGTGGCTTGCACAACTTATGCCGTTGCGTGCTGTGAGAGCAGCCGGTACAAATGAGGCATCCAGGCATGTTGCTACTCTACCTGTCCTGGTGAGAAGGAACTCTGTGGAGAACACACATCAGCTGTTGTGTGTCTTGTGGCAGGTGGCACATCAGCGGTGGCCGATGGTCTATGGCTGGCCTGCAGGAGAGAGAGTCGTGAGTCCGGGATGGCCCTGGTGGAGGGTGAAGCGTTCTCTGGTGAACGAGATGGAAGCAGCATCTGGCTGGAGGCCGTGGGGCCATATTCCTGCCTCAAAAGCACACGACAGGGATGCCTAAGCCCTCGAGTGTTTCCTAGGAGCCCCTGACAAAGGGAAAGGGGTCCTCATGAGCCCATGCCCAGAGATGGCATGGGAGGCCACGCTGGACACCCATGCCACCGAGGTTGTGGCAAGAGGAGGCTTGTGGGCCCTCATGGACACACACATACACATACACACACAGGCCCTGTAGGAGAGAAAGACAGTGGGCAGGCAGGCAGGAGGGCAGGGACAGACTCCAGCACCTGGGAAAGGGGGTCATGAGCACTGACACACGAAGAGCAAGCAAGCAAGCAGGCCATTGTGGGGAGGCCGCAGCCATCCACGTGGGCTTGAGCTGTCGAGCGACCAGGTAGGAAAGTGTCTTGTGAAAAGGGATGAGGAGCCACCAGAGAGAGCACCAGAGAAGGCCTGGAGCCTGAAGACACCCACGAGGAAGGGCAGGGCTTCTGCCAAAAAGCAGGAGGATAACAGACCTGTTGCCAGAGCCCAGCACTAAGCACGTGAGCAGGAAAGCCGTGTCTATCAGGACAACTTGAGATCAAGCACTGAGCGGGCAGGGGTAGGCAGGACAGCTGCGGAGGGCCTCCAGGAGGGGCTGGGGTGCACGGCCAAGGCACGGGCAAGCGGGTAAGGGGTAACGAGTGTGTGAGTAGAGGGCAGGGATACGGGGGAGCACCTCCCCAGAGAGCCTCTCCAAAAGAAGGGTTCAGGACAGAGTGCAGGAAGGGCTGCGGGGAAACAGTCCAGGGGTCCAGGCCTGTGCTGCCGGGAGCACAGGCCCTGAAAGCGCTCCCTCGTCCAGGCCCAGGTGGTTCCCCGGCCACCGTCATACCTGCTCATGACTTCTGCCACCTACAGTACAAGTTCCCAAGTGTGCCCCAAAAGCCTGGCCATTGGGCCCGGTGCGGTGGCACAGTGGTTAAGGTCCTCGTCTTGCACGCCCGGAATCCCAATTGGGTGCTGGTACTACTCCCAGCAGCCCCGCTTCCCATCCAGCTCCATGCCTGTGGCCCGAGAAAGCAGTCGAGGACGGTCCAAGGCTCTGGGACCCTGCACCCACATGGGAGACCCGGAAGAGGCTCCTGGCTTCGGATTGGCTCAGCTCCAGCCGTGGCGGCCGCCTGGGGAGTGAATCATCGGACAGAAGATCTTCCTCTCTGTCTCTCCTCCTCTCTGTATATCTGCCTTTCCAATAAAAATAAAAGCCTGACCATCTCCTTCCACTGCAACACGAACATAGCACTGCATGCCTGCTCGGTTGAGCTCGGCTGGGCTCAGCTGTGCTCAATTGTGCTCGGCGGAGGGGACGGGGCAGGAGGGGGGGAGAACGGTGCTGGGAATATAGACGTCTCAGAATGCACCTCGAGAGACAAGGGGATGGTGTCTGTTGTCCCAGAGCGCCCGTTCGAAGGCTACCTAGTGGAACATCTTTTCTCAAAATGCCTCATCACGCCAGCAGCAAGAGTATTTAAGTGGCCCGACGTGGGACTACAACTTAAAGAGAGCCCATGGGCACGCAGACTGACGTGGGACTCAAACTCCCACAGTGCCCTGAGCGTGCTGACGTAGGACCCCAGCTCCCACAATGCCCTGAGCATGCTGACGTGGGACTGCAACTCCCAGAGGGCCCACGGGCATGCAGACTGACGTGGGACTCAAACTCCCACAGAGCCCTGAGCACGCAGTGACGTGGGACTGCAACTCCCAGAGTTCTTTGCGTGTCCTGACGGAGTATCTTGCTGGGGAAGGCACCCTGACACTTTGACCACAGAGGCCCGGGCTCATGCTAGGCACCAAGCGTCCCACACCCCCTCCTGGGCCTTGATATGCGGGCCGTTCGGCCTTGGACCCCTGGTCTTTTAATGACACGTGTCCGGGAGCACTGCCCGGGACCCCCACCTGACGCTGGGGCGGCTCAGGGCTGGGCTGTCTAGCACTCACAAGGCCTGAGTCCACCCGGGATACAAAGGGCAGCTTGGCGCGTCCTCTCGTGGCTTGCACAACTTATGCCGTTGCGTGCTGTGAGAGCAGCCGGTACAAATGAGGCATCCAGGCATGTTGCTACTCTACCTGTCCTGGTGAGAAGGAACTCTGTGGAGAACACACATCAGCTGTTGTGTGTCTTGTGGCAGGTGGCACATCAGCGGTGGCCGATGGTCTATGGCTGGCCTGCAGGAGAGAGAGTCGTGAGTCCGGGATGGCCCTGGTGGAGGGTGAAGCGTTCTCTGGTGAACGAGATGGAAGCAGCATCTGGCTGGAGGCCGTGGGGCCATATTCCTGCCTCAAAAGCACACGACAGGGATGCCTAAGCCCTCGAGTGTTTCCTAGGAGCCCCTGACAAAGGGAAAGGGGTCCTCATGAGCCCATGCCCAGAGATGGCATGGGAGGCCACGCTGGACACCCATGCCACCGAGGTTGTGGCAAGAGGAGGCTTGTGGGCCCTCATGGACACACACATACACATACACACACAGGCCCTGTAGGAGAGAAAGACAGTGGGCAGGCAGGCAGGAGGGCAGGGACAGACTCCAGCACCTGGGAAAGGGGGTCATGAGCACTGACACACGAAGAGCAAGCAAGCAAGCAGGCCATTGTGGGGAGGCCGCAGCCATCCACGTGGGCTTGAGCTGTCGAGCGACCAGGTAGGAAAGTGTCTTGTGAAAAGGGATGAGGAGCCACCAGAGAGAGCACCAGAGAAGGCCTGGAGCCTGAAGACACCCACGAGGAAGGGCAGGGCTTCTGCCAAAAAGCAGGAGGATAACAGACCTGTTGCCAGAGCCCAGCACTAAGCACGTGAGCAGGAAAGCCGTGTCTATCAGGACAACTTGAGATCAAGCACTGAGCGGGCAGGGGTAGGCAGGACAGCTGCGGAGGGCCTCCAGGAGGGGCTGGGGTGCACGGCCAAGGCACGGGCAAGCGGGTAACGGGTAACGAGTGTGTGAGTAGAGGGCAGGGATACGGGGGAGCACCTCCCCAGAGAGCCTCTCCAAAAGAAGGGTTCAGGACAGAGTGCAGGAAGGGCTGCGGGGAAACAGTCCAGGGGTCCAGGCCTGTGCTGCCGGGAGCACAGGCCCTGAAAGCGCTCCCTCGTCCAGGCCCAGGTGGTTCCCCGGCCACCGTCATACCTGCTCATGACTTCTGCCACCTACAGTACAAGTTCCCAAGTGTGCCCCAAAAGCCTGGCCATTGGGCCCGGTGCGGTGGCACAGTGGTTAAGGTCCTCGTCTTGCACGCCCGGAATCCCAATTGGGTGCTGGTACTACTCCCAGCAGCCCCGCTTCCCATCCAGCTCAATGCCTGTGGCCCGAGAAAGCAGTCGAGGACGGTCCAAGGCTCTGGGACCCTGCACCCACATGGGAGACCCGGAAGAGGCTCCTGGCTTCGGATTGGCTCAGCTCCAGCCGTGGCGGCCGCCTGGGGAGTGAATCATCGGACAGAAGATCTTCCTCTCTGTCTCTCCTCCTCTCTGTATATCTGCCTTTCCAATAAAAATAAAAGCCTGACCATCTCCTTCCACTGCAACACGAACATAGCACTGCATGCCTGCTCGGTTGAGCTCGGCTGGGCTCAGCTGTGCTCAATTGTGCTCGGCGGAGGGGACGGGGCAGGAGGGGGGGAGAACGGTGCTGGGAATATAGACGTCTCAGAATGCACCTCGAGAGACAAGGGGATGGTGTCTGTTGTCCCAGAGCGCCCGTTCGAAGGCTACCTAGTGGAACATCTTTTCTCAAAATGCCTCATCACGCCAGCAGCAAGAGTATTTAAGTGGCCCGACGTGGGACTACAACTTAAAGAGAGCCCATGGGCACGCAGACTGACGTGGGACTCAAACTCCCACAGTGCCCTGAGCGTGCTGACGTAGGACCCCAGCTCCCACAATGCCCTGAGCATGCTGACGTGGGACTGCAACTCCCAGAGGGCCCACGGGCATGCAGACGCACTGACGTGGGACTCAAACTCCCACAGAGCCCTGAGCACGCACAGTGACGTGGGACTGCAACTCCCAGAGTTCTTTGCGTGTCCTGACGGAGTATCTTGCTGGGGAAGGCACCCTGACACTTTGACCACAGAGGCCCGGGCTCATGCTAGGCACCAAGCGTCCCACACCCCCTCCTGGGCCTTGATATGCGGGCCGTTCGGCCTTGGACCCCTGGTCTTTTAATGACACGTGTCCGGGAGCACTGCCCGGGACCCCCACCTGACGCTGGGGCGGCTCAGGGCTGGGCTGTCTAGCACTCACAAGGCCTGAGTCCACCCGGGATACAAAGGGCAGCTTGGCGCGTCCTCTCGTGGCTTGCACAACTTATGCCGTTGCGTGCTGTGAGAGCAGCCGGTACAAATGAGGCATCCAGGCATGTTGCTACTCTACCTGTCCTGGTGAGAAGGAACTCTGTGGAGAACACACATCAGCTGTTGTGTGTCTTGTGGCAGGTGGCACATCAGCGGTGGCCGATGGTCTATGGCTGGCCTGCAGGAGAGAGAGTCGTGAGTCCGGGATGGCCCTGGTGGAGGGTGAAGCGTTCTCTGGTGAACGAGATGGAAGCAGCATCTGGCTGGAGGCCGTGGGGCCATATTCCTGCCTCAAAAGCACACGACAGGGATGCCTAAGCCCTCGAGTGTTTCCTAGGAGCCCCTGACAAAGGGAAAGGGGTCCTCATGAGCCCATGCCCAGAGATGGCATGGGAGGCCACGCTGGACACCCATGCCACCGAGGTTGTGGCAAGAGGAGGCTTGTGGGCCCTCATGGACACACACATACACATACACACACAGGCCCTGTAGGAGAGAAAGACAGTGGGCAGGCAGGCAGGAGGGCAGGGACAGACTCCAGCACCTGGGAAAGGGGGTCATGAGCACTGACACACGAAGAGCAAGCAAGCAAGCAGGCCATTGTGGGGAGGCCGCAGCCATCCACGTGGGCTTGAGCTGTCGAGCGACCAGGTAGGAAAGTGTCTTGTGAAAAGGGATGAGGAGCCACCAGAGAGAGCACCAGAGAAGGCCTGGAGCCTGAAGACACCCACGAGGAAGGGCAGGGCTTCTGCCAAAAAGCAGGAGGATAACAGACCTGTTGCCAGAGCCCAGCACTAAGCAAGTGAGCAGGAAAGCCGTGTCTATCAGGACAACTTGAGATCAAGCACTGAGCGGGCAGGGGTAGGCAGGACAGCTGCGGAGGGCCTCCAGGAGGGGCTGGGGTGCACGGCCAAGGCACGGGCAAGCGGGTAACGGGTAACGAGTGTGTGAGTAGAGGGCAGGGATACGGGGGAGCACCTCCCCAGAGAGCCTCTCCAAAAGAAGGGTTCAGGACAGAGTGCAGGAAGGGCTGCGGGGAAACAGTCCAGGGGTCCAGGCCTGTGCTGCCGGGAGCACAGGCCCTGAAAGCGCTCCCTCGTCCAGGCCCAGGTGGTTCCCCGGCCACCGTCATACCTGCTCATGACTTCTGCCACCTACAGTACAAGTTCCCAAGTGTGCCCCAAAAGCCTGGCCATTGGGCCCGGTGCGGTGGCACAGTGGTTAAGGTCCTCGTCTTGCACGCCCGGAATCCCAATTGGGTGCTGGTACTACTCCCAGCAGCCCCGCTTCCCATCCAGCTCCATGCCTGTGGCCCGAGAAAGCAGTCGAGGACGGTCCAAGGCTCTGGGACCCTGCACCCACATGGGAGACCCGGAAGAGGCTCCTGGCTTCGGATTGGCTCAGCTCCAGCCGTGGCGGCCGCCTGGGGAGTGAATCATCGGACAGAAGATCTTCCTCTCTGTCTCTCCTCCTCTCTGTATATCTGCCTTTCCAATAAAAATAAAAGCCTGACCATCTCCTTCCACTGCAACACGAACATAGCACTGCATGCCTGCTCGGTTGAGCTCGGCTGGGCTCAGCTGTGCTCAATTGTGCTCGGCGGAGGGGACGGGGCAGGAGGGGGGGAGAACGGTGCTGGGAATATAGACGTCTCAGAATGCACCTCGAGAGACAAGGGGATGGTGTCTGTTGTCCCAGAGCGCCCGTTCGAAGGCTACCTAGTGGAACATCTTTTCTCAAAATGCCTCATCACGCCAGCAGCAAGAGTATTTAAGTGGCCCGACGTGGGACTACAACTTAAAGAGAGCCCATGGGCACGCAGACTGACGTGGGACTCAAACTCCCACAGTGCCCTGAGCGTGCTGACGTAGGACCCCAGCTCCCACAATGCCCTGAGCATGCTGACGTGGGACTGCAACTCCCAGAGGGCCCACGGGCACGCAGACTGACGTGGGACTCAAACTCCCACAGAGCCCTGAGCACGCACTGACGTGGGACTGCAACTCCACAGAGCCCTGAGCACGCACACTGACGTGGGACTGCAACTCCCAGAGTTCTTTGCGTGTCCTGACGGAGTATCTTGCTGGGGAAGGCACCCTGACACTTTGACCACAGAGGCCCGGGCTCATGCTAGGCACCAAGCGTCCCACACCCCCTCCTGGGCCTTGATATGCGGGCCGTTCGGCCTTGGACCCCTGGTCTTTTAATGACACGTGTCCGGGAGCACTGCCCGGGACCCCCACCTGACGCTGGGGCGGCTCAGGGCTGGGCTGTCTAGCACTCACAAGGCCTGAGTCCACCCGGGATACAAAGGGCAGCTTGGCGCGTCCTCTCGTGGCTTGCACAACTTATGCCGTTGCGTGCTGTGAGAGCAGCCGGTACAAATGAGGCATCCAGGCATGTTGCTACTCTACCTGTCCTGGTGAGAAGGAACTCTGTGGAGAACACACATCAGCTGTTGTGTGTCTTGTGGCAGGTGGCACATCAGCGGTGGCCGATGGTCTATGGCTGGCCTGCAGGAGAGAGAGTCGTGAGTCCGGGATGGCCCTGGTGGAGGGTGAAGCGTTCTCTGGTGAACGAGATGGAAGCAGCATCTGGCTGGAGGCCGTGGGGCCATATTCCTGCCTCAAAAGCACACGACAGGGATGCCTAAGCCCTCGAGTGTTTCCTAGGAGCCCCTGACAAAGGGAAAGGGGTCCTCATGAGCCCATGCCCAGAGATGGCATGGGAGGCCACGCTGGACACCCATGCCACCGAGGTTGTGGCAAGAGGAGGCTTGTGGGCCCTCATGGACACACACATACACATACACACACAGGCCCTGTAGGAGAGAAAGACAGTGGGCAGGCAGGCAGGAGGGCAGGGACAGACTCCAGCACCTGGGAAAGGGGGTCATGAGCACTGACACACGAAGAGCAAGCAAGCAAGCAGGCCATTGTGGGGAGGCCGCAGCCATCCACGTGGGCTTGAGCTGTCGAGCGACCAGGTAGGAAAGTGTCTTGTGAAAAGGGATGAGGAGCCACCAGAGAGAGCACCAGAGAAGGCCTGGAGCCTGAAGACACCCACGAGGAAGGGCAGGGCTTCTGCCAAAAAGCAGGAGGATAACAGACCTGTTGCCAGAGCCCAGCACTAAGCAAGTGAGCAGGAAAGCCGTGTCTATCAGGACAACTTGAGATCAAGCACTGAGCGGGCAGGGGTAGGCAGGACAGCTGCGGAGGGCCTCCAGGAGGGGCTGGGGTGCACGGCCAAGGCACGGGCAAGCGGGTAACGGGTAACGAGTGTGTGAGTAGAGGGCAGGGATACGGGGGAGCACCTCCCCAGAGAGCCTCTCCAAAAGAAGGGTTCAGGACAGAGTGCAGGAAGGGCTGCGGGGAAACAGTCCAGGGGTCCAGGCCTGTGCTGCCGGGAGCACAGGCCCTGAAAGCGCTCCCTCGTCCAGGCCCAGGTGGTTCCCCGGCCACCGTCATACCTGCTCATGACTTCTGCCACCTACAGTACAAGTTCCCAAGTGTGCCCCAAAAGCCTGGCCATTGGGCCCGGTGCGGTGGCACAGTGGTTAAGGTCCTCGTCTTGCACGCCCGGAATCCCAATTGGGTGCTGGTACTACTCCCAGCAGCCCCGCTTCCCATCCAGCTCCATGCCTGTGGCCCGAGAAAGCAGTCGAGGACGGTCCAAGGCTCTGGGACCCTGCACCCACATGGGAGACCCGGAAGAGGCTCCTGGCTTCGGATTGGCTCAGCTCCAGCCGTGGCGGCCGCCTGGGGAGTGAATCATCGGACAGAAGATCTTCCTCTCTGTCTCTCCTCCTCTCTGTATATCTGCCTTTCCAATAAAAATAAAAGCCTGACCATCTCCTTCCACTGCAACACGAACATAGCACTGCATGCCTGCTCGGTTGAGCTCGGCTGGGCTCAGCTGTGCTCAATTGTGCTCGGCGGAGGGGACGGGGCAGGAGGGGGGGAGAACGGTGCTGGGAATATAGACGTCTCAGAATGCACCTCGAGAGACAAGGGGATGGTGTCTGTTGTCCCAGAGCGCCCGTTCGAAGGCTACCTAGTGGAACATCTTTTCTCAAAATGCCTCATCACGCCAGCAGCAAGAGTATTTAAGTGGCCCGACGTGGGACTACAACTTAAAGAGAGCCCATGGGCACGCAGACTGACGTGGGACTCAAACTCCCACAGTGCCCTGAGCGTGCTGACGTAGGACCCCAGCTCCCACAATGCCCTGAGCATGCTGACGTGGGACTGCAACTCCCAGAGGGCCCACGGGCACGCAGACTGACGTGGGACTCAAACTCCCACAGAGCCCTGAGCACGCACTGACGTGGGACTGCAACTCCACAGAGCCCTGAGCACGCACACTGACGTGGGACTGCAACTCCCAGAGTTCTTTGCGTGTCCTGACGGAGTATCTTGCTGGGGAAGGCACCCTGACACTTTGACCACAGAGGCCCGGGCTCATGCTAGGCACCAAGCGTCCCACACCCCCTCCTGGGCCTTGATATGCGGGCCGTTCGGCCTTGGACCCCTGGTCTTTTAATGACACGTGTCCGGGAGCACTGCCCGGGACCCCCACCTGACGCTGGGGCGGCTCAGGGCTGGGCTGTCTAGCACTCACAAGGCCTGAGTCCACCCGGGATACAAAGGGCAGCTTGGCGCGTCCTCTCGTGGCTTGCACAACTTATGCCGTTGCGTGCTGTGAGAGCAGCCGGTACAAATGAGGCATCCAGGCATGTTGCTACTCTACCTGTCCTGGTGAGAAGGAACTCTGTGGAGAACACACATCAGCTGTTGTGTGTCTTGTGGCAGGTGGCACATCAGCGGTGGCCGATGGTCTATGGCTGGCCTGCAGGAGAGAGAGTCGTGAGTCCGGGATGGCCCTGGTGGAGGGTGAAGCGTTCTCTGGTGAACGAGATGGAAGCAGCATCTGGCTGGAGGCCGTGGGGCCATATTCCTGCCTCAAAAGCACACGACAGGGATGCCTAAGCCCTCGAGTGTTTCCTAGGAGCCCCTGACAAAGGGAAAGGGGTCCTCATGAGCCCATGCCCAGAGATGGCATGGGAGGCCACGCTGGACACCCATGCCACCGAGGTTGTGGCAAGAGGAGGCTTGTGGGCCCTCATGGACACACACATACACATACACACACAGGCCCTGTAGGAGAGAAAGACAGTGGGCAGGCAGGCAGGAGGGCAGGGACAGACTCCAGCACCTGGGAAAGGGGGTCATGAGCACTGACACACGAAGAGCAAGCAAGCAAGCAGGCCATTGTGGGGAGGCCGCAGCCATCCACGTGGGCTTGAGCTGTCGAGCGACCAGGTAGGAAAGTGTCTTGTGAAAAGGGATGAGGAGCCACCAGAGAGAGCACCAGAGAAGGCCTGGAGCCTGAAGACACCCACGAGGAAGGGCAGGGCTTCTGCCAAAAAGCAGGAGGATAACAGACCTGTTGCCAGAGCCCAGCACTAAGCAAGTGAGCAGGAAAGCCGTGTCTATCAGGACAACTTGAGATCAAGCACTGAGCGGGCAGGGGTAGGCAGGACAGCTGCGGAGGGCCTCCAGGAGGGGCTGGGGTGCACGGCCAAGGCACGGGCAAGCGGGTAAGGGGTAACGAGTGTGTGAGTAGAGGGCAGGGATACGGGGGAGCACCTCCCCAGAGAGCCTCTCCAAAAGAAGGGTTCAGGACAGAGTGCAGGAAGGGCTGCGGGGAAACAGTCCAGGGGTCCAGGCCTGTGCTGCCGGGAGCACAGGCCCTGAAAGCGCTCCCTCGTCCAGGCCCAGGTGGTTCCCCGGCCACCGTCATACCTGCTCATGACTTCTGCCACCTACAGTACAAGTTCCCAAGTGTGCCCCAAAAGCCTGGCCATTGGGCCCGGTGCGGTGGCACAGTGGTTAAGGTCCTCGTCTTGCACGCCCGGAATCCCAATTGGGTGCTGGTACTACTCCCAGCAGCCCCGCTTCCCATCCAGCTCCCTGCCTGTGGCCCGAGAAAGCAGTCGAGGACGGTCCAAGGCTCTGGGACCCTGCACCCACATGGGAGACCCGGAAGAGGCTCCTGGCTTCGGATTGGCTCAGCTCCAGCCGTGGCGGCCGCCTGGGGAGTGAATCATCGGACAGAAGATCTTCCTCTCTGTCTCTCCTCCTCTCTGTATATCTGCCTTTCCAATAAAAATAAAAGCCTGACCATCTCCTTCCACTGCAACACGAACATAGCACTGCATGCCTGCTCGGTTGAGCTCGGCTGGGCTCAGCTGTGCTCAATTGTGCTCGGCGGAGGGGACGGGGCAGGAGGGGGGGAGAACGGTGCTGGGAATATAGACGTCTCAGAATGCACCTCGAGAGACAAGGGGATGGTGTCTGTTGTCCCAGAGCGCCCGTTCGAAGGCTACCTAGTGGAACATCTTTTCTCAAAATGCCTCATCACGCCAGCAGCAAGAGTATTTAAGTGGCCCGACGTGGGACTACAACTTAAAGAGAGCCCATGGGCACGCAGACTGACGTGGGACTCAAACTCCCACAGTGCCCTGAGCGTGCTGACGTAGGACCCCAGCTCCCACAATGCCCTGAGCATGCTGACGTGGGACTGCAACTCCCAGAGGGCCCACGGGCACGCAGACTGACGTGGGACTCAAACTCCCACAGAGCCCTGAGCACGCACTGACGTGGGACTGCAACTCCCACAGAGCCCTGAGCACGCACACTGACGTGGGACTGCAACTCCCAGAGTTCTTTGCGTGTCCTGACGGAGTATCTTGCTGGGGAAGGCACCCTGACACTTTGACCACAGAGGCCCGGGCTCATGCTAGGCACCAAGCGTCCCACACCCCCTCCTGGGCCTTGATATGCGGGCCGTTCGGCCTTGGACCCCTGGTCTTTTAATGACACGTGTCCGGGAGC
Source organism: Ochotona curzoniae (assembly GCF_017591425.1). Classification (NCBI taxonomy): domain Eukaryota; kingdom Metazoa; phylum Chordata; class Mammalia; order Lagomorpha; family Ochotonidae; genus Ochotona; species Ochotona curzoniae. Next base: position 193,990 of record NW_024465592.1, on the reverse strand, counting down.
ACTGCCCGGGACCCCCACCTGACGCTGGGGCGGCTCAGGGCTGGGCTGTCTAGCACTCACAAGGCCTGAGTCCACCCGGGATACAAAGGGCAGCTTGGCGCGTCCTCTCGTGGCTTGCACAACTTATGCCGTTGCGTGCTGTGAGAGCAGCCGGTACAAATGAGGCATCCAGGCATGTTGCTACTCTACCTGTCCTGGTGAGAAGGAACTCTGTGGAGAACACACATCAGCTGTTGTGTGTCTTGTGGCAGGTGGCACATCAGCGGTGGCCGATGGTCTATGGCTGGCCTGCAGGAGAGAGAGTCGTGAGTCCGGGATGGCCCTGGTGGAGGGTGAAGCGTTCTCTGGTGAACGAGATGGAAGCAGCATCTGGCTGGAGGCCGTGGGGCCATATTCCTGCCTCAAAAGCACACGACAGGGATGCCTAAGCCCTCGAGTGTTTCCTAGGAGCCCCTGACAAAGGGAAAGGGGTCCTCATGAGCCCATGCCCAGAGATGGCATGGGAGGCCACGCTGGACACCCATGCCACCGAGGTTGTGGCAAGAGGAGGCTTGTGGGCCCTCATGGACACACACATACACATACACACACAGGCCCTGTAGGAGAGAAAGACAGTGGGCAGGCAGGCAGGAGGGCAGGGACAGACTCCAGCACCTGGGAAAGGGGGTCATGAGCACTGACACACGAAGAGCAAGCAAGCAAGCAGGCCATTGTGGGGAGGCCGCAGCCATCCACGTGGGCTTGAGCTGTCGAGCGACCAGGTAGGAAAGTGTCTTGTGAAAAGGGATGAGGAGCCACCAGAGAGAGCACCAGAGAAGGCCTGGAGCCTGAAGACACCCACGAGGAAGGGCAGGGCTTCTGCCAAAAAGCAGGAGGATAACAGACCTGTTGCCAGAGCCCAGCACTAAGCAAGTGAGCAGGAAAGCCGTGTCTATCAGGACAACTTGAGATCAAGCACTGAGCGGGCAGGGGTAGGCAGGACAGCTGCGGAGGGCCTCCAGGAGGGGCTGGGGTGCACGGCCAAGGCACGGGCAAGCGGGTAAGGGGTAACGAGTGTGTGAGTAGAGGGCAGGGATACGGGGGAGCACCTCCCCAGAGAGCCTCTCCAAAAGAAGGGTTCAGGACAGAGTGCAGGAAGGGCTGCGGGGAAACAGTCCAGGGGTCCAGGCCTGTGCTGCCGGGAGCACAGGCCCTGAAAGCGCTCCCTCGTCCAGGCCCAGGTGGTTCCCCGGCCACCGTCATACCTGCTCATGACTTCTGCCACCTACAGTACAAGTTCCCAAGTGTGCCCCAAAAGCCTGGCCATTGGGCCCGGTGCGGTGGCACAGTGGTTAAGGTCCTCGTCTTGCACGCCCGGAATCCCAATTGGGTGCTGGTACTACTCCCAGCAGCCCCGCTTCCCATCCAGCTCCATGCCTGTGGCCCGAGAAAGCAGTCGAGGACGGTCCAAGGCTCTGGGACCCTGCACCCACATGGGAGACCCGGAAGAGGCTCCTGGCTTCGGATTGGCTCAGCTCCAGCCGTGGCGGCCGCCTGGGGAGTGAATCATCGGACAGAAGATCTTCCTCTCTGTCTCTCCTCCTCTCTGTATATCTGCCTTTCCAATAAAAATAAAAGCCTGACCATCTCCTTCCACTGCAACACGAACATAGCACTGCATGCCTGCTCGGTTGAGCTCGGCTGGGCTCAGCTGTGCTCAATTGTGCTCGGCGGAGGGGACGGGGCAGGAGGGGGGGAGAACGGTGCTGGGAATATAGACGTCTCAGAATGCACCTCGAGAGACAAGGGGATGGTGTCTGTTGTCCCAGAGCGCCCGTTCGAAGGCTACCTAGTGGAACATCTTTTCTCAAAATGCCTCATCACGCCAGCAGCAAGAGTATTTAAGTGGCCCGACGTGGGACTACAACTTAAAGAGAGCCCATGGGCACGCAGACTGACGTGGGACTCAAACTCCCACAGTGCCCTGAGCGTGCTGACGTAGGACCCCAGCTCCCACAATGCCCTGAGCATGCTGACGTGGGACTGCAACTCCCAGAGGGCCCACGGGCATGCAGACGCACTGACGTGGGACTCAAACTCCCACAGAGCCCTGAGCACGCACACTGACGTGGGACTGCAACTCCCAGAGTTCTTTGCGTGTCCTGACGGAGTATCTTGCTGGGGAAGGCACCCTGACACTTTGACCACAGAGGCCCGGGCTCATGCTAGGCACCAAGCGTCCCACACCCCCTCCTGGGCCTTGATATGCGGGCCGTTCGGCCTTGGACCCCTGGTCTTTTAATGACACGTGTCCGGGAGCACTGCCCGGGACCCCCACCTGACGCTGGGGCGGCTCAGGGCTGGGCTGTCTAGCACTCACAAGGCCTGAGTCCACCCGGGATACAAAGGGCAGCTTGGCGCGTCCTCTCGTGGCTTGCACAACTTATGCCGTTGCGTGCTGTGAGAGCAGCCGGTACAAATGAGGCATCCAGGCATGTTGCTACTCTACCTGTCCTGGTGAGAAGGAACTCTGTGGAGAACACACATCAGCTGTTGTGTGTCTTGTGGCAGGTGGCACATCAGCGGTGGCCGATGGTCTATGGCTGGCCTGCAGGAGAGAGAGTCGTGAGTCCGGGATGGCCCTGGTGGAGGGTGAAGCGTTCTCTGGTGAACGAGATGGAAGCAGCATCTGGCTGGAGGCCGTGGGGCCATATTCCTGCCTCAAAAGCACACGACAGGGATGCCTAAGCCCTCGAGTGTTTCCTAGGAGCCCCTGACAAAGGGAAAGGGGTCCTCATGAGCCCATGCCCAGAGATGGCATGGGAGGCCACGCTGGACACCCATGCCACCGAGGTTGTGGCAAGAGGAGGCTTGTGGGCCCTCATGGACACACACATACACATACACACACAGGCCCTGTAGGAGAGAAAGACAGTGGGCAGGCAGGCAGGAGGGCAGGGACAGACTCCAGCACCTGGGAAAGGGGGTCATGAGCACTGACACACGAAGAGCAAGCAAGCAAGCAGGCCATTGTGGGGAGGCCGCAGCCATCCACGTGGGCTTGAGCTGTCGAGCGACCAGGTAGGAAAGTGTCTTGTGAAAAGGGATGAGGAGCCACCAGAGAGAGCACCAGAGAAGGCCTGGAGCCTGAAGACACCCACGAGGAAGGGCAGGGCTTCTGCCAAAAAGCAGGAGGATAACAGACCTGTTGCCAGAGCCCAGCACTAAGCAAGTGAGCAGGAAAGCCGTGTCTATCAGGACAACTTGAGATCAAGCACTGAGCGGGCAGGGGTAGGCAGGACAGCTGCGGAGGGCCTCCAGGAGGGGCTGGGGTGCACGGCCAAGGCACGGGCAAGCGGGTAAGGGGTAACGAGTGTGTGAGTAGAGGGCAGGGATACGGGGGAGCACCTCCCCAGAGAGCCTCTCCAAAAGAAGGGTTCAGGACAGAGTGCAGGAAGGGCTGCGGGGAAACAGTCCAGGGGTCCAGGCCTGTGCTGCCGGGAGCACAGGCCCTGAAAGCGCTCCCTCGTCCAGGCCCAGGTGGTTCCCCGGCCACCGTCATACCTGCTCATGACTTCTGCCACCTACAGTACAAGTTCCCAAGTGTGCCCCAAAAGCCTGGCCATTGGGCCCGGTGCGGTGGCACAGTGGTTAAGGTCCTCGTCTTGCACGCCCGGAATCCCAATTGGGTGCTGGTACTACTCCCAGCAGCCCCGCTTCCCATCCAGCTCCCTGCCTGTGGCCCGAGAAAGCAGTCGAGGACGGTCCAAGGCTCTGGGACCCTGCACCCACATGGGAGACCCGGAAGAGGCTCCTGGCTTCGGATTGGCTCAGCTCCAGCCGTGGCGGCCGCCTGGGGAGTGAATCATCGGACAGAAGATCTTCCTCTCTGTCTCTCCTCCTCTCTGTATATCTGCCTTTCCAATAAAAATAAAAGCCTGACCATCTCCTTCCACTGCAACACGAACATAGCACTGCATGCCTGCTCGGTTGAGCTCGGCTGGGCTCAGCTGTGCTCAATTGTGCTCGGCGGAGGGGACGGGGCAGGAGGGGGGGAGAACGGTGCTGGGAATATAGACGTCTCAGAATGCACCTCGAGAGACAAGGGGATGGTGTCTGTTGTCCCAGAGCGCCCGTTCGAAGGCTACCTAGTGGAACATCTTTTCTCAAAATGCCTCATCACGCCAGCAGCAAGAGTATTTAAGTGGCCCGACGTGGGACTACAACTTAAAGAGAGCCCATGGGCACGCAGACTGACGTGGGACTCAAACTCCCACAGTGCCCTGAGCGTGCTGACGTAGGACCCCAGCTCCCACAATGCCCTGAGCATGCTGACGTGGGACTGCAACTCCCAGAGGGCCCAGGGCACGCAGACTGACGTGGGACTCAAACTCCCACAGAGCCCTGAGCACGCACTGACGTGGGACTGCAACTCCCACAGAGCCCTGAGCACGCACACTGACGTGGGACTGCAACTCCCAGAGTTCTTTGCGTGTCCTGACGGAGTATCTTGCTGGGGAAGGCACCCTGACACTTTGACCACAGAGGCCCGGGCTCATGCTAGGCACCAAGCGTCCCACACCCCCTCCTGGGCCTTGATATGCGGGCCGTTCGGCCTTGGACCCCTGGTCTTTTAATGACACGTGTCCGGGAGCACTGCCCGGGACCCCCACCTGACGCTGGGGCGGCTCAGGGCTGGGCTGTCTAGCACTCACAAGGCCTGAGTCCACCCGGGATACAAAGGGCAGCTTGGCGCGTCCTCTCGTGGCTTGCACAACTTATGCCGTTGCGTGCTGTGAGAGCAGCCGGTACAAATGAGGCATCCAGGCATGTTGCTACTCTACCTGTCCTGGTGAGAAGGAACTCTGTGGAGAACACACATCAGCTGTTGTGTGTCTTGTGGCAGGTGGCACATCAGCGGTGGCCGATGGTCTATGGCTGGCCTGCAGGAGAGAGAGTCGTGAGTCCGGGATGGCCCTGGTGGAGGGTGAAGCGTTCTCTGGTGAACGAGATGGAAGCAGCATCTGGCTGGAGGCCGTGGGGCCATATTCCTGCCTCAAAAGCACACGACAGGGATGCCTAAGCCCTCGAGTGTTTCCTAGGAGCCCCTGACAAAGGGAAAGGGGTCCTCATGAGCCCATGCCCAGAGATGGCATGGGAGGCCACGCTGGACACCCATGCCACCGAGGTTGTGGCAAGAGGAGGCTTGTGGGCCCTCATGGACACACACATACACATACACACACAGGCCCTGTAGGAGAGAAAGACAGTGGGCAGGCAGGCAGGAGGGCAGGGACAGACTCCAGCACCTGGGAAAGGGGGTCATGAGCACTGACACACGAAGAGCAAGCAAGCAAGCAGGCCATTGTGGGGAGGCCGCAGCCATCCACGTGGGCTTGAGCTGTCGAGCGACCAGGTAGGAAAGTGTCTTGTGAAAAGGGATGAGGAGCCACCAGAGAGAGCACCAGAGAAGGCCTGGAGCCTGAAGACACCCACGAGGAAGGGCAGGGCTTCTGCCAAAAAGCAGGAGGATAACAGACCTGTTGCCAGAGCCCAGCACTAAGCAAGTGAGCAGGAAAGCCGTGTCTATCAGGACAACTTGAGATCAAGCACTGAGCGGGCAGGGGTAGGCAGGACAGCTGCGGAGGGCCTCCAGGAGGGGCTGGGGTGCACGGCCAAGGCACGGGCAAGCGGGTAAGGGGTAACGAGTGTGTGAGTAGAGGGCAGGGATACGGGGGAGCACCTCCCCAGAGAGCCTCTCCAAAAGAAGGGTTCAGGACAGAGTGCAGGAAGGGCTGCGGGGAAACAGTCCAGGGGTCCAGGCCTGTGCTGCCGGGAGCACAGGCCCTGAAAGCGCTCCCTCGTCCAGGCCCAGGTGGTTCCCCGGCCACCGTCATACCTGCTCATGACTTCTGCCACCTACAGTACAAGTTCCCAAGTGTGCCCCAAAAGCCTGGCCATTGGGCCCGGTGCGGTGGCACAGTGGTTAAGGTCCTCGTCTTGCACGCCCGGAATCCCAATTGGGTGCTGGTACTACTCCCAGCAGCCCCGCTTCCCATCCAGCTCCCTGCCTGTGGCCCGAGAAAGCAGTCGAGGACGGTCCAAGGCTCTGGGACCCTGCACCCACATGGGAGACCCGGAAGAGGCTCCTGGCTTCGGATTGGCTCAGCTCCAGCCGTGGCGGCCGCCTGGGGAGTGAATCATCGGACAGAAGATCTTCCTCTCTGTCTCTCCTCCTCTCTGTATATCTGCCTTTCCAATAAAAATAAAAGCCTGACCATCTCCTTCCACTGCAACACGAACATAGCACTGCATGCCTGCTCGGTTGAGCTCGGCTGGGCTCAGCTGTGCTCAATTGTGCTCGGCGGAGGGGACGGGGCAGGAGGGGGGGAGAACGGTGCTGGGAATATAGACGTCTCAGAATGCACCTCGAGAGACAAGGGGATGGTGTCTGTTGTCCCAGAGCGCCCGTTCGAAGGCTACCTAGTGGAACATCTTTTCTCAAAATGCCTCATCACGCCAGCAGCAAGAGTATTTAAGTGGCCCGACGTGGGACTACAACTTAAAGAGAGCCCATGGGCACGCAGACTGACGTGGGACTCAAACTCCCACAGTGCCCTGAGCGTGCTGACGTAGGACCCCAGCTCCCACAATGCCCTGAGCATGCTGACGTGGGACTGCAACTCCCAGAGGGCCCACGGGCACGCAGACTGACGTGGGACTCAAACTCCCACAGAGCCCTGAGCACGCACTGACGTGGGACTGCAACTCCCACAGAGCCCTGAGCACGCACACTGACGTGGGACTGCAACTCCCAGAGTTCTTTGCGTGTCCTGACGGAGTATCTTGCTGGGGAAGGCACCCTGACACTTTGACCACAGAGGCCCGGGCTCATGCTAGGCACCAAGCGTCCCACACCCCCTCCTGGGCCTTGATATGCGGGCCGTTCGGCCTTGGACCCCTGGTCTTTTAATGACACGTGTCCGGGAGCACTGCCCGGGACCCCCACCTGACGCTGGGGCGGCTCAGGGCTGGGCTGTCTAGCACTCACAAGGCCTGAGTCCACCCGGGATACAAAGGGCAGCTTGGCGCGTCCTCTCGTGGCTTGCACAACTTATGCCGTTGCGTGCTGTGAGAGCAGCCGGTACAAATGAGGCATCCAGGCATGTTGCTACTCTACCTGTCCTGGTGAGAAGGAACTCTGTGGAGAACACACATCAGCTGTTGTGTGTCTTGTGGCAGGTGGCACATCAGCGGTGGCCGATGGTCTATGGCTGGCCTGCAGGAGAGAGAGTCGTGAGTCCGGGATGGCCCTGGTGGAGGGTGAAGCGTTCTCTGGTGAACGAGATGGAAGCAGCATCTGGCTGGAGGCCGTGGGGCCATATTCCTGCCTCAAAAGCACACGACAGGGATGCCTAAGCCCTCGAGTGTTTCCTAGGAGCCCCTGACAAAGGGAAAGGGGTCCTCATGAGCCCATGCCCAGAGATGGCATGGGAGGCCACGCTGGACACCCATGCCACCGAGGTTGTGGCAAGAGGAGGCTTGTGGGCCCTCATGGACACACACATACACATACACACACAGGCCCTGTAGGAGAGAAAGACAGTGGGCAGGCAGGCAGGAGGGCAGGGACAGACTCCAGCACCTGGGAAAGGGGGTCATGAGCACTGACACACGAAGAGCAAGCAAGCAAGCAGGCCATTGTGGGGAGGCCGCAGCCATCCACGTGGGCTTGAGCTGTCGAGCGACCAGGTAGGAAAGTGTCTTGTGAAAAGGGATGAGGAGCCACCAGAGAGAGCACCAGAGAAGGCCTGGAGCCTGAAGACACCCACGAGGAAGGGCAGGGCTTCTGCCAAAAAGCAGGAGGATAACAGACCTGTTGCCAGAGCCCAGCACTAAGCAAGTGAGCAGGAAAGCCGTGTCTATCAGGACAACTTGAGATCAAGCACTGAGCGGGCAGGGGTAGGCAGGACAGCTGCGGAGGGCCTCCAGGAGGGGCTGGGGTGCACGGCCAAGGCACGGGCAAGCGGGTAAGGGGTAACGAGTGTGTGAGTAGAGGGCAGGGATACGGGGGAGCACCTCCCCAGAGAGCCTCTCCAAAAGAAGGGTTCAGGACAGAGTGCAGGAAGGGCTGCGGGGAAACAGTCCAGGGGTCCAGGCCTGTGCTGCCGGGAGCACAGGCCCTGAAAGCGCTCCCTCGTCCAGGCCCAGGTGGTTCCCCGGCCACCGTCATACCTGCTCATGACTTCTGCCACCTACAGTACAAGTTCCCAAGTGTGCCCCAAAAGCCTGGCCATTGGGCCCGGTGCGGTGGCACAGTGGTTAAGGTCCTCGTCTTGCACGCCCGGAATCCCAATTGGGTGCTGGTACTACTCCCAGCAGCCCCGCTTCCCATCCAGCTCCCTGCCTGTGGCCCGAGAAAGCAGTCGAGGACGGTCCAAGGCTCTGGGACCCTGCACCCACATGGGAGACCCGGAAGAGGCTCCTGGCTTCGGATTGGCTCAGCTCCAGCCGTGGCGGCCGCCTGGGGAGTGAATCATCGGACAGAAGATCTTCCTCTCTGTCTCTCCTCCTCTCTGTATATCTGCCTTTCCAATAAAAATAAAAGCCTGACCATCTCCTTCCACTGCAACACGAACATAGCACTGCATGCCTGCTCGGTTGAGCTCGGCTGGGCTCAGCTGTGCTCAATTGTGCTCGGCGGAGGGGACGGGGCAGGAGGGGGGGAGAACGGTGCTGGGAATATAGACGTCTCAGAATGCACCTCGAGAGACAAGGGGATGGTGTCTGTTGTCCCAGAGCGCCCGTTCGAAGGCTACCTAGTGGAACATCTTTTCTCAAAATGCCTCATCACGCCAGCAGCAAGAGTATTTAAGTGGCCCGACGTGGGACTACAACTTAAAGAGAGCCCATGGGCACGCAGACTGACGTGGGACTCAAACTCCCACAGTGCCCTGAGCGTGCTGACGTAGGACCCCAGCTCCCACAATGCCCTGAGCATGCTGACGTGGGACTGCAACTCCCAGAGGGCCCACGGGCACGCAGACTGACGTGGGACTCAAACTCCCACAGAGCCCTGAGCACGCACTGACGTGGGACTGCAATCCCACAGAGCCCTGAGCACGCACACTGACGTGGGACTGCAACTCCCAGAGTTCTTTGCGTGTCCTGACGGAGTATCTTGCTGGGGAAGGCACCCTGACACTTTGACCACAGAGGCCCGGGCTCATGCTAGGCACCAAGCGTCCCACACCCCCTCCTGGGCCTTGATATGCGGGCCGTTCGGCCTTGGACCCCTGGTCTTTTAATGACACGTGTCCGGGAGCACTGCCCGGGACCCCCACCTGACGCTGGGGCGGCTCAGGGCTGGGCTGTCTAGCACTCACAAGGCCTGAGTCCACCCGGGATACAAAGGGCAGCTTGGCGCGTCCTCTCGTGGCTTGCACAACTTATGCCGTTGCGTGCTGTGAGAGCAGCCGGTACAAATGAGGCATCCAGGCATGTTGCTACTCTACCTGTCCTGGTGAGAAGGAACTCTGTGGAGAACACACATCAGCTGTTGTGTGTCTTGTGGCAGGTGGCACATCAGCGGTGGCCGATGGTCTATGGCTGGCCTGCAGGAGAGAGAGTCGTGAGTCCGGGATGGCCCTGGTGGAGGGTGAAGCGTTCTCTGGTGAACGAGATGGAAGCAGCATCTGGCTGGAGGCCGTGGGGCCATATTCCTGCCTCAAAAGCACACGACAGGGATGCCTAAGCCCTCGAGTGTTTCCTAGGAGCCCCTGACAAAGGGAAAGGGGTCCTCATGAGCCCATGCCCAGAGATGGCATGGGAGGCCACGCTGGACACCCATGCCACCGAGGTTGTGGCAAGAGGAGGCTTGTGGGCCCTCATGGACACACACATACACATACACACACAGGCCCTGTAGGAGAGAAAGACAGTGGGCAGGCAGGCAGGAGGGCAGGGACAGACTCCAGCACCTGGGAAAGGGGGTCATGAGCACTGACACACGAAGAGCAAGCAAGCAAGCAGGCCATTGTGGGGAGGCCGCAGCCATCCACGTGGGCTTGAGCTGTCGAGCGACCAGGTAGGAAAGTGTCTTGTGAAAAGGGATGAGGAGCCACCAGAGAGAGCACCAGAGAAGGCCTGGAGCCTGAAGACACCCACGAGGAAGGGCAGGGCTTCTGCCAAAAAGCAGGAGGATAACAGACCTGTTGCCAGAGCCCAGCACTAAGCAAGTGAGCAGGAAAGCCGTGTCTATCAGGACAACTTGAGATCAAGCACTGAGCGGGCAGGGGTAGGCAGGACAGCTGCGGAGGGCCTCCAGGAGGGGCTGGGGTGCACGGCCAAGGCACGGGCAAGCGGGTAAGGGGTAACGAGTGTGTGAGTAGAGGGCAGGGATACGGGGGAGCACCTCCCCAGAGAGCCTCTCCAAAAGAAGGGTTCAGGACAGAGTGCAGGAAGGGCTGCGGGGAAACAGTCCAGGGGTCCAGGCCTGTGCTGCCGGGAGCACAGGCCCTGAAAGCGCTCCCTCGTCCAGGCCCAGGTGGTTCCCCGGCCACCGTCATACCTGCTCATGACTTCTGCCACCTACAGTACAAGTTCCCAAGTGTGCCCCAAAAGCCTGGCCATTGGGCCCGGTGCGGTGGCACAGTGGTTAAGGTCCTCGTCTTGCACGCCCGGAATCCCAATTGGGTGCTGGTACTACTCCCAGCAGCCCCGCTTCCCATCCAGCTCCCTGCCTGTGGCCCGAGAAAGCAGTCGAGGACGGTCCAAGGCTCTGGGACCCTGCACCCACATGGGAGACCCGGAAGAGGCTCCTGGCTTCGGATTGGCTCAGCTCCAGCCGTGGCGGCCGCCTGGGGAGTGAATCATCGGACAGAAGATCTTCCTCTCTGTCTCTCCTCCTCTCTGTATATCTGCCTTTCCAATAAAAATAAAAGCCTGACCATCTCCTTCCACTGCAACACTAACATAGCACTGCATGCCTGCTCGGTTGAGCTCCGCTGGGCTCAGCTGTGCTCAATTGTGCTCGGCGGAGGGGACGGGGCAGGAGGGGGGGGAGAACGGTGCTGGGAATATAGACGTCTCAGAATGCACCTCGAGAGACAAGGGGATGGTGTCTATTGTCCCAGAGCGCCCGTTCGAAGGCTACCTAGTGGAACATCTTTTCTCAAAATGCCTCATCACGCCAGCAGCAAGAGTATTTAAGTGGCCCGACGTGGGACTACAACTTAAAGAGAGCCCATGGGCACGCAGACTGACGTGGGACTCAAACTCCCACAGTGTCCTGAGCGTGCTGACGTAGGACCCCAGCTCCCACAAAGCCCTGAGCATGCTGACGTGGGACTGCAACTCCCAGAGGGCCCACGGGCACGCAGACTGACGTGGGACTCAAACTCCCACAGAGCCCTGAGCACGCACTGACGTGGGACTGCAACTCCCACAGAGCCCTGAGCACGCACACTGACGTGGGACTGCAACTCCCAGAGTTCTTTGCGTGTCCTGACGGAGTATCTTGCTGGGGAAGGCACCCTGACACTTTGACCACAGAGGCCCGGGCTCATGCTAGGCACCAAGCGTCCCACACCCCCTCCTGGGCCTTGATATGCGGGCCGTTCGGCCTTGGACCCCTGGTCTTTTAATGACACGTGTCCGGGAGCACTGCCCGGGACCCCCACCTGACGCTGGGGCGGCTCAGGGCTGGGCTGTCTAGCACTCACAAGGCCTGAGTCCACCCGGGATACAAAGGGCAGCTTGGCGCGTCCCTCTCGTGGCTTGCACAACTTATGCCGTTGCGTGCTGTGAGAGCAGCCGGTACAAATGAGGCATCCAGGCATGTTGCTACTCTACCTGTCCTGGTGAGAAGGAACTCTGTGGAGAACACACATCAGCTGTTGTGTGTCTTGTGGCAGGTGGCACATCAGCGGTGGCCGATGGTCTATGGCTGGCCTGCAGGAGAGAGAGTCGTGAGTCCGGGATGGCCCTGGTGGAGGGTGAAGCGTTCTCTGGTGAACGAGATGGAAGCAGCATCTGGCTGGAGGCCGTGGGGCCATATTCCTGCCTCAAAAGCACACGACAGGGATGCCTAAGCCCTCGAGTGTTTCCTAGGAGCCCCTGACAAAGGGAAAGGGGTCCTCATGAGCCCATGCCCAGAGATGGCATGGGAGGCCACGCTGGACACCCATGCCACCGAGGTTGTGGCAAGAGGAGGCTTGTGGGCCCTCATGGACACACACATACACATACACACACAGGCCCTGTAGGAGAGAAAGACAGTGGGCAGGCAGGCAGGAGGGCAGGGACAGACTCCAGCACCTGGGAAAGGGGGTCATGAGCACTGACACACGAAGAGCAAGCAAGCAAGCAGGCCATTGTGGGGAGGCCGCAGCCATCCACGTGGGCTTGAGCTGTCGAGCGACCAGGTAGGAAAGTGTCTTGTGAAAAGGGATGAGGAGCCACCAGAGAGAGCGCCAGAGAAGGCCTGGAGCCTGAAGACACCCACGAGGAAGGGCAGGGCTTCTGCCAAAAAGCAGGAGGATAACAGACCTGTTGCCAGAGCCCAGCACTAAGCAAGTGAGCAGGAAAGCCGTGTCTATCAGGACAACTTGAGATCAAGCACTGAGCGGGCAGGGGTAGGCAGGACAGCTGCGGAGGGCCTCCAGGAGGGGCTGGGGTGCACGGCCAAGGCACGGGCAAGCGGGTAACGGGTAACGAGTGTGTGAGTAGAGGGCAGGGATACGGGGGAGCACCTCCCCAGAGAGCCTCTCCAAAAGAAGGGTTCAGGACAGAGTGCAGGAAGGGCTGCGGGGAAACAGTCCAGGGGTCCAGGCCTGTGCTGCCGGGAGCACAGGCCCTGAAAGCGCTCCCTCGTCCAGGCCCAGGTGGTTCCCCGGCCACCGTCATACCTGCTCATGACTTCTGCCACCTACAGTACAAGTTCCCAAGTGTGCCCCAAAAGCCTGGCCATTGGGCCCGGTGCGGTGGCACAGTGGTTAAGGTCCTCGTCTTGCACGCCCGGAATCCCAATTGGGTGCTGGTACTACTCCCAGCAGCCCCGCTTCCCATCCAGCTCAATGCCTGTGGCCCGAGAAAGCAGTCGAGGACGGTCCAAGGCTCTGGGACCCTGCACCCACATGGGAGACCCGGAAGAGGCTCCTGGCTTCGGATTGGCTCAGCTCCAGCCGTGGCGGCCGCCTGGGGAGTGAATCATCGGACAGAAGATCTTCCTCTCTGTCTCTCCTCCTCTCTGTATATCTGCCTTTCCAATAAAAATAAAAGCCTGACCATCTCCTTCCACTGCAACACGAACATAGCACTGCATGCCTGCTCGGTTGAGCTCGGCTGGGCTCAGCTGTGCTCAATTGTGCTCGGCGGAGGGGACGGGGCAGGAGGGGGGGAGAACGGTGCTGGGAATATAGACGTCTCAGAATGCACCTCGAGAGACAAGGGGATGGTGTCTGTTGTCCCAGAGCGCCCGTTCGAAGGCTACCTAGTGGAACATCTTTTCTCAAAATGCCTCATCACGCCAGCAGCAAGAGTATTTAAGTGGCCCGACGTGGGACTACAACTTAAAGAGAGCCCATGGGCACGCAGACTGACGTGGGACTCAAACTCCCACAGTGCCCTGAGCGTGCTGACGTAGGACCCCAGCTCCCACAATGCCCTGAGCATGCTGACGTGGGACTGCAACTCCCAGAGGGCCCACGGGCATGCAGACTGACGTGGGACTCAAACTCCCACAGAGCCCTGAGCACGCAGTGACGTGGGACTGCAACTCCCAGAGTTCTTTGCGTGTCCTGACGGAGTATCTTGCTGGGGAAGGCACCCTGACACTTTGACCACAGAGGCCCGGGCTCATGCTAGGCACCAAGCGTCCCACACCCCCTCCTGGGCCTTGATATGCGGGCCGTTCGGCCTTGGACCCCTGGTCTTTTAATGACACGTGTCCGGGAGCACTGCCCGGGACCCCCACCTGACGCTGGGGCGGCTCAGGGCTGGGCTGTCTAGCACTCACAAGGCCTGAGTCCACCCGGGATACAAAGGGCAGCTTGGCGCGTCCTCTCGTGGCTTGCACAACTTATGCCGTTGCGTGCTGTGAGAGCAGCCGGTACAAATGAGGGATCCAGGCATGTTGCTACTCTACCTGTCCTGGTGAGAAGGAACTCTGTGGAGAACACACATCAGCTGTTGTGTGTCTTGTGGCAGGTGGCACATCAGCGGTGGCCGATGGTCTATGGCTGGCCTGCAGGAGAGAGAGTCGTGAGTCCGGGATGGCCCTGGTGGAGGGTGAAGCGTTCTCTGGTGAACGAGATGGAAGCAGCATCTGGCTGGAGGCCGTGGGGCCATATTCCTGCCTCAAAAGCACACGACAGGGATGCCTAAGCCCTCGAGTGTTTCCTAGGAGCCCCTGACAAAGGGAAAGGGGTCCTCATGAGCCCATGCCCAGAGATGGCATGGGAGGCCACGCTGGACACCCATGCCACCGAGGTTGTGGCAAGAGGAGGCTTGTGGGCCCTCATGGACACACACATACACATACACACACAGGCCCTGTAGGAGAGAAAGACAGTGGGCAGGCAGGCAGGAGGGCAGGGACAGACTCCAGCACCTGGGAAAGGGGGTCATGAGCACTGACACACGAAGAGCAAGCAAGCAAGCAGGCCATTGTGGGGAGGCCGCAGCCATCCACGTGGGCTTGAGCTGTCGAGCGACCAGGTAGGAAAGTGTCTTGTGAAAAGGGATGAGGAGCCACCAGAGAGAGCGCCAGAGAAGGCCTGGAGCCTGAAGATACCCACGAGGAAGGGCAGGGCTTCTGCCAAAAAGCAGGAGGATAACAGACCTGTTGCCAGAGCCCAGCACTAAGCAAGTGAGCAGGAAAGCCGTGTCTATCAGGACAACTTGAGGTCAAGCACTGAGCGGGCAGGGGTAGGCAGGACAGCTGCGGAGGGCCTCCAGGAGGGGCTGGGGTGCACGGCCAAGGCACGGGCAAGCGGGTAAGGGGTAACGAGTGTGTGAGTAGAGGGCAGGGATACGGGGGAGCACCTCCCCAGAGAGCCTCTCCAAAAGAAGGGTTCAGGACAGAGTGCAGGAAGGGCTGCGGGGAAACAGTCCAGGGGTCCAGGCCTGTGCTGCCGGGAGCACAGGCCCTGAAAGCGCTCCCTCGTCCAGGCCCAGGTGGTTCCCCGGCCACCGTCATACCTGCTCATGACTTCTGCCACCTACAGTACAAGTTCCCAAGTGTGCCCCAAAAGCCTGGCCATTGGGCCCGGTGCGGTGGCACAGTGGTTAAGGTCCTCGTCTTGCACGCCCGGAATCCCAATTGGGTGCTGGTACTACTCCCAGCAGCCCCGCTTCCCATCCAGCTCCCTGCCTGTGGCCCGAGAAAGCAGTCGAGGACGGTCCAAGGCTCTGGGACCCTGCACCCACATGGGAGACCCGGAAGAGGCTCCTGGCTTCGGATTGGCTCAGCTCCAGCCGTGGCGGCCGCCTGGGGAGTGAATCATCGGACAGAAGATCTTCCTCTCTGTCTCTCCTCCTCTCTGTATATCTGCCTTTCCAATAAAAATAAAAGCCTGACCATCTCCTTCCACTGCAACACGAACATAGCACTGCATGCCTGCTCGGTTGAGCTCGGCTGGGCTCAGCTGTGCTCAATTGTGCTCGGCGGAGGGGACGGGGCAGGAGGGGGGGAGAACGGTGCTGGGAATATAGACGTCTCAGAATGCACCTCGAGAGACAAGGGGATGGTGTCTGTTGTCCCAGAGCGCCCGTTCGAAGGCTACCTAGTGGAACATCTTTTCTCAAAATGCCTCATCACGCCAGCAGCAAGAGTATTTAAGTGGCCCGACGTGGGACTACAACTTAAAGAGAGCCCATGGGCACGCAGACTGACGTGGGACTCAAACTCCCACAGTGCCCTGAGCGTGCTGACGTAGGACCCCAGCTCCCACAATGCCCTGAGCATGCTGACGTGGGACTGCAACTCCCAGAGGGCCCACGGGCATGCAGACTGACGTGGGACTCAAACTCCCACAGAGCCCTGAGCACGCAGTGACGTGGGACTGCAACTCCCAGAGTTCTTTGCGTGTCCTGACGGAGTATCTTGCTGGGGAAGGCACCCTGACACTTTGACCACAGAGGCCCGGGCTCATGCTAGGCACCAAGCGTCCCACACCCCCTCCTGGGCCTTGATATGCGGGCCGTTCGGCCTTGGACCCCTGGTCTTTTAATGACACGTGTCCGGGAGCACTGCCCGGGACCCCCACCTGACGCTGGGGCGGCTCAGGGCTGGGCTGTCTAGCACTCACAAGGCCTGAGTCCACCCGGGATACAAAGGGCAGCTTGGCGCGTCCTCTCGTGGCTTGCACAACTTATGCCGTTGCGTGCTGTGAGAGCAGCCGGTACAAATGAGGCATCCAGGCATGTTGCTATTCTACCTGTCCTGGTGAGAAGGAACTCTGTGGAGAACACACATCAGCTGTTGTGTGTGTTGTGGCAGGTGGCACATCAGCGGTGGCCGATGGTCTATGGCTGGCCTGCAGGAGAGAGAGTCGTGAGTCCGGGATGGCCCTGGTGGAGGGTGAAGCGTTCTCTGGTGAACGAGATGGAAGCAGCATCTGGCTGGAGGCCGTGGGGCCATATTCCTGCCTCAAAAGCACACGACAGGGATGCCTAAGCCCTCGAGTGTTTCCTAGGAGCCCCTGACAAAGGGAAAGGGGTCCTCATGAGCCCATGCCCAGAGATGGCATGGGAGGCCACGCTGGACACCCATGCCACCGAGGTTGTGGCAAGAGGAGGCTTGTGGGCCCTCATGGACACACACATACACATACACACACAGGCCCTGTAGGAGAGAAAGACAGTGGGCAGGCAGGCAGGAGGGCAGGGACAGACTCCAGCACCTGGGAAAGGGGGTCATGAGCACTGACACACGAAGAGCAAGCAAGCAAGCAGGCCATTGTGGGGAGGCCGCAGCCATCCACGTGGGCTTGAGCTGTCGAGCGACCAGGTAGGAAAGTGTCTTGTGAAAAGGGATGAGGAGCCACCAGAGAGAGCGCCAGAGAAGGCCTGGAGCCTGAAGACACCCATGAGGAAGGGCAGGGTTTCTGCCAAAAAGCAGGAGGATAACAGACCTGTTGCCAGAGCCCAGCACTAAGCAAGTGAGCAGGAAAGCCGTGTCTATCAGGACAACTTGAGGTCAAGCACTGAGCGGGCAGGGGTAGGCAGGACAGCTGCGGAGGGCCTCCAGGAGGGGCTGGGGTGCACAGCCAAGGCACGGGCAAGCGGGTAACGGGTAACGAGTGTGTGAGTAGAGGGCAGGGATACGGGGGAGCACCTCCCCAGAGAGCCTCTCCAAAAGAAGGGTTCAGGACAGAGTGCAGGAAGGGCTGCGGGTGTAAGAGCTTAGAATAACCGCTTGATTTTGCTTCTGTATATTGCTTTCTGCTGAGCAAGAGTAGAGCCATGTTGGAATAAATATAGAAAAACTATTTCATGAAAGAAGTAAAAGTTTCAGTTTCCCAGACATGAACAAGGCAGCTGCAGGAATAAAAGAGATAAGGTAGCAAGGCCGGAGCAGGCAGCTGCAGGAATAAAAGAGATAAGGTAGCAAGGCCGGAGCAGGCAGCTGCAGGAATAAAAGAGATTCTAATCTTAAAGTAAAATGCCAGCTGTTATGCGAAGTTTGCGGTTTTGTCCTTTAAAAAGATGCTTTAACCTGCTTGGGGCGCGCAGAGTCCTGGGTGCCTCCACAGACTCTGTTGCCCATTCGCGAATGCCCAATAAAATCCTCATGCTTTTTACAGCCTCTGCTTTGTGACTTGTCTTGCCGAACGGAGTGGCTCCCTTTCCACGGGGTTGGACTCTCCCTGAGTCTAACATTTTGTTGCATTGGCCGGGAATCAGGAGCAACCGTCCTCGGCAAGCAACATCCTAGCAGGGGGAGGTAAGACCGATCGGAAAGTGTGTATTTTTGTGTGTTGTACTGTTCTGTCCTTGTCCTCCCCAGTCTTTGAACGGTACCGGTTTGATTTGAACTTGTACGCTGGAGGACGCTCCAGTGCTTTGGAGACAGGGTGAAGATCACGTCACCCTCGTCTGGCCTTGTATGGCCGCCCCAGAGCGGCCGTCTTGTATCTTGTATCGGGCCCTTTGGAAATCTTGTATCGCGCGAATCCTGTTTGTGTCATTTGTTTGTTTTGTAATTGTGTGTAGTCTCTTGTCTTTGAATATGGGTCAGGCTGAGTCTTCTCCCCTAAGTCTTACTCTCCAACATTGGCCTGACGTTTCCACCAGCGCTCACACCCTATCAGTGGAAGTGCGTCGCAAGAAATGGAAAACTCTCTGCACCGTTGAGTGGCCGACTCTCGCTGTTTCATGGCCGCCCAGCGGCACCTTTAATCTAACCACTATTTTGCAGGTGAAAGGCCTCATCAGGGCGACCGGGCCATCGGGGCATCCCGACCAGTTACCGTATATCTTGGTATGGGAGGACCTCGTGGTTAATCCCCCGCCGTGGGCTCAACCTTTTCTCATCGCACCCTGTCCTCCTCCTCCTCCTTCTCCAGAATTGCCGGCGCCTTCAGCTCCGCCCCAACCCCAACCCTCTGCTCTTGTTTCCCTCTGTCCGCTGGAAGCTACTCGTCCTCGACCTAAGCCTGTCCTGCCTGATGATAGTCAGATGGACCTATTAATGACCTCTGAACTTCCTCCACCTTATCCCCAGGAGCATCAACCTGAAGGAGAACCCCCAAGAGAAAGACCGGGGGAGATGGGCTCTCCAGACACCACTGTAAATGAACAGCCTGAAGCCAGATCCCCAATCCATACCAGGTTGCGGCTGCGCAGGGCTCAATTGGAGGAGGGAGAAAGAGGAGAAGGGCAATGGTCTTCACAATTGTACCCCTTGAGAATTGTAGGGGGGCAGGTCCAGTATTGGCCTTTCTCTGCCTCTGATTTGTATAATTGGAAAACTCATAACCCTCCTTTCTCCCAAGACCCCCAAGCATTAACAGGTCTCATCGAGTCCATCTTGTTGACGCACCAGCCGACTTGGGATGATTGTCAGCAGCTGTTACGGACTCTACTGACCACAGAAGAAGTCCAACGGGTGCTGATGGAGGCCAGAAAGAATGTCCTTCGGGCTGATGGGCAGCCCACCCAACTTCCAAACGAAATTGATGAAGTGTTCCCCCTTGTCTGACCTAATTGGGACTTCGACACTCCAAATGGTAGGGAGCGTCTCCGTCTTTATCGCCAGACTCTGTTGGCGGGTCTCAAGGGTGCCAGAAGGCGACCCACTAATTTGGCTAAGATAAGAGCAGTTCTACAGGGAACTGGGGAGACTCCCGTGGGATTCTTAGAAAGACTAATGGAAGCATACCGCATGTATACACCATTTGATCCGGCAAGTAAAGATAGGCAGGGGGAAGTGATTATGGCTTTCATAGGACAGTCGGCACCAGACATTCGAAATAAGTTACAAAGACTAGAAGGATTGCAGAATTATAGCTTGCAGGACTTAGTAAAAGAGGCAGATAAAATTTTCAATAAGAGAGAGACTCCGGAAGAGAGAGAAGAGAGACTAAGAAAGATGCAGGAAGAAAGAGAGGATAAGAGAGATAAGCGACGGAATAAAGAACTGAGCCGTATCTTGGCCACTGTAGTTCATAACAAGCAAATAACATCCCAGGGAACTGAGATAGGGAGACAGTTTAAGGAACAGGGAGGTGAGCGGCGAAACCGTTTAGGGAAAGATCAATGTGCTTACTGTAAAGAAAACGGCCATTGGGCAAAGGATTGTCCCAACAATCCTAGAAACAAGAAAAGGCAGACCTCAGTTTTGACTTTAGAAGACTAGGCCAGTCGGGGCCAGGAGCCTCCCCCTGAGCCCAGGCTAACTCTGTCTGTGGGAGGCAAGCCCACCACGTTTCTAGTAGACACCGGGGCTCAACATTCAGTTTTGACAACTACTGATGGACCTATGAGCCAGAAGACCTCGTGGGTACAGGGAGCCACAGGAGGACGCGCGTACCGGTGGACGACTGATCGGCGGGTCGACTTAGCTACAGGTACTGTCACTCACTCCTTTTTACATGTGCCTGATTGTCCCTACCCCCTATTGGGACGAGATCTTCTGACAAAACTGGGAGCACAAATCAACTTTAAAGACCAAGAAATAACAGTGACTGGGCCTCAAGGGAAATCCCTGTGCATCTTAACCCTAAAATTAGAAAATGAATACAAACTACATGAGGCCATTAGAAAAACTGAAACTAACAAAGAGGGAACCCCACCTTACATGGAGAGATGGATGACTGAATTCCCAGATGCATGGGCAGAGACGGGTGGCATGGGATTGTCAGTACAACAGCCACCAGTACACGTACAACTAAAGGCTACTGCAGGGCCCGTGGCTATCAGACAATATCCCATGTCAAGGAAAGCCTTTGAGGGCATTCGCCCCCACATCCACAGACTGCTAAAACTGGGAATTCTCATTCCTTGCCGGTCACCGTGGAACACTCCTCTCCTACCAGTGCAGAAGCCGGGGACAAATGACTATAGGCCCGTCCAAGACCTAAGAGAAATAAATAGTCGTGTAGAAGACATACATCCCACTGTGCCAAATCCTTATAACCTTCTCAGCTCCTTGCCTCCCTCCCATGTGTGGTATAGTGTCCTGGATTTAAAGGATGCTTTCTTTTGTTTAAGACTGAGCCCGGCGAGCCAACCTTTATTTGCTTTTGAATGGAGAGATCCGGAACATGGAGTAAGTGGGCAACTGACTTGGACTCGATTGCCACAAGGCTTCAAAAATTCCCCCACCATCTTTGATGAGGCCCTACATCAAGACTTGGTGGCATTCAGATTAAATAACCCCAATCTGACTCTCCTCCAATATGTAGATGATCTCTTGCTGGCAGCACCTACCAGAGAGGCCTGCCTAGAAGGGACAAGGGCCCTGTTACGTGAATTGGGAGCCCTAGGATATCGGGCATCTGCCAAGAAAGCCCAGATATGCAGAGAGGAGGTAACCTACCTAGGATATGTCATAAAGGGAGGAAAAAGATGGTTAACTGAAGCCAGGAAAGCTGCGGTGGCGTCTATACCAGTCCCAAGGAACTCCCGACAGGTACGTGAGTTTCTGGGAACGGCAGGATTCTGCCGGCTGTGGATACCTGGGTTTGCGGAGCTGGCCGCTCCCTTGTACATGTTAACGAAGGAAAAAAACTCCTTCATCTGGGGAAAAGAACAACAACGGGCTTTTGATTGCATTAAAGAGGCCCTCCTAACGGCACCGGCCCTGGGACTGCCTGATGTCACAAAACCATTCACACTGTATGTGGATGAGGCCAAAGGAATTGCAAAAGGAGTATTGACTCAGTCCCTAGGCCCTTGGAGACGACCGGTTGCCTACCTTTCAAAGAAACTAGATCCAGTGGCCTCAGGGTGGCCCCCTTGCCTGCGCATGGTAGCAGCTATTGCGACCCTGCTCAGGGACGCAAACAAACTAACCCTGGGACAGAAAGTCACAATAATAGCTCCACATGCTGTGGAGTCGGTTGTCCGCCAACCGCCAGACAGGTGGCTTTCAAACGCCCGCATGACTCACTACCAGGCTTTGCTCTTAGCTCCTGAACGCATTACTTTTGGACCAGTTGCTACGCTCAATCCCGCTTCCCTATTGCCGGAGCCGGGAACGGCCAAGGATGCCCCCCATGACTGCTCCCAGATTCTGGCCGAAGTTCATGGGACTCGTGAAGATCTAACTGACCAGCCTCTACCAGACGCGGAGGTAACCTGGTTCACAGATGGCAGCAGCTATGTCACCGAAGGAACTCGGCGGGCAGGAGCAGCAGTGGTGAGTAACAATGACTCCATAGTCTGGGCCAGTGCCCTAGAGCCAGGGACGTCGGCCCAGCGAGCTGAACTAATAGCCCTCACAAAGGCTCTAGAACTGGCGGCGGGAAAAGTAGCAAACATCTATACTGACAGTAGGTATGCTTTTGCTACGGCCCATGTGCACGGTGAGATTTATCGCAGAAGGGGCCTCTTAACTTCAGGAGGACGAGAAATAAAGAACAAGCAAGAGATAATAAACCTCTTGAGGGCACTATTCCTTCCAAAAAGACTGAGCATTATTCATTGTCCGGGCCACCAAAAAGGAACAGATCCAGTAGCTAGAGGAAATAGACTGGCAGACCAGACTGCAAAAACTGTTGCCACTGAGCCAATCTCAGCCCTACCCCTGGAAATAAACTCAAAAATGGGACCCGAAGAGACCAGGCAAAACACAGATGACATAGTCTGCAACTGGGGAGTTCCATTTAAATATACTGATAATGACAGAGCTCTCATTAAAGAACTCGAAGGGGAGTGGGATGCTAAGTGCAAAGCATGGAGAAAAAGAGACAAGGTCATCCTGCCCTATCGCATAGCTACTGAAATCATTGAACACCTCCACCGCCTCACTCATTTGAGCCGGAGAAAAATGCACGCTCTACTTGCAAATGAGAAATGCCCGTTTATAACTCCTGACCTGCAGTTTCTTACTCAAATTACAGTGGACCAATGCAAGCCTTGTGCCCAGGTAAACGCAGGGCGACTAAAACTCCCCCAAGGAGCCCGTGCCCGAGGACACCGACCGGGAATACAATGGGAAATAGACTTTACTGAAGTAAAACCGGGACTGTATGGTTATAAATATCTCTTAGTTTTTGTAGACACCTTTTCAGGCTGAGTAGAAGCCTACCCCACGAAGAATGAAACGGCCACGACAGTCGTTAAAAAACTCCTTGAAGAAATTTTTCCCCGGTACGGATTGCCGCAAGTATTAGGGTCAGATAACGGTCCCGCTTTCGCCTCCCAGGTAAGTCAGGGGGTGGCCAAGAGTTTGGGGATTCATTGGAAACTACATTGTGCTTATCGACCCCAGAGTTCAGGCCAGGTAGAAAGAATGAATAGAACTCTAAAAGAGACCTTGACTAAATTAGCCCTAGAGACTGGCGGAAAAGACTGGGTACGGCTCCTCCCTATGGCCCTTTTTCGAGTGCGCAACACTCCTGCATATCATGGGCTGACTCCCTTTGAAATATTATATGGGAGCCCACCACCGGCATCCTCTTTCTGTGATTTTGATCCTACCATGTTCCCCCATCCACCCTCGTTACAGGCGCATCTCCAGGCTCTCAGAGCAGTGAGAGAGTACATCTGGAAACCGCTTGCAGAGGCCTACAAGGACAAAGACATTCCACCGTGCCCTCACCCGTTCAAGGAAGGAGACCAGGTGTATGTCCGGAGACACCAAGCAAAAACCTTAGAACCACGGTGGAAAGGACCCTTTACTGTCCTACTGACTACTCCAACCTCCCTGAAAGTCGACGGAATTGCCGCCTGGGTACATGCCTCCCACGTGAAACACGCCAAGGATCAGCCAGCAACAGGGACTACAGGGACTGACCAGGAACCAGAATGGAAACTTCAACGAACCCCAAATCCTCTAAAGATAAGACTGACTCGTGCTTAAAAATGTACTTTTTGACTTTGCTATCTCTTCCATGTTCATTGTCAGATTATAACCCACATACCCCCCATAAAATTACCTGGAAAATCAGTAGTTTGGAAATAGGAACAGTCATAAATAGCACTCAAGTCATTGGACCGGTTGATGTTACCTTTCCCAAGTTATATTTTGATCTATGTGACCTAGTTGGAGGAGCATGGGAGACTCCCGGTCTCCCTTATTCAGGAACTAGTAGTCGGAACGCGTATGGCTGTGAGAATGTACTGGGACGGTTACACACCAGAGCCAGACCCTTTTACGTTTGTCCGGGGAGTGACCGTAGCAAAGCCAAAATCAAGCAGTGTAGGGGGGCCGAAGAAGGATACTGTGCTAGTTGGGGTTGTGAAACTACCGGGACAGTGTATTGGCTCACTGAATCAACTGACCTCATCTCAGTCAAGAGGGAAAATATTCCAGGATATTCAGGGACAGGGCCCTGGATTTGCGGCCAGGGTCACTGGAAACAAAACTGCGGACCATGCTTTGATAGTGTAACTAGAAGAACGGGGAGCACCCCAGGTGGCAGATGCAATCCTTTAGTTATTTCTTTCACCTCGGCCGGAGAAAAAGCTGACTGGACTAAGACGAGAGTATGGGGATTGCGGCTCTACAGAGAAGGGTGGGACGCATTTACTCTGTTCACTATCTCCCGCCAAATAGAGCCCTTAGCCACCCAGTCTATTGGCCCAAATCATGTCCTGCCTGCCTTCCGCGGGCCGTCAGGACAACAGCCTCAACATCCTATAAGGCCATTTTTCAACCACACAATAACTCCACAAACTAGCACGCCGGCCTCCCCCACTATAGTGCCGAAAAGCACGGGAGAAAGACTCATAAATCTAGTTAAAGGAGCCTTTCTAGCCCTTAACTCTTCAGATCCCGAAAGAGCCAGGGACTGCTGGCTATGCCTCAACCCCAGTCCACCTTATTATGAAGGAATAGCCACAATAGCAAACTTAACAAACTCCAGTAGCCCATCTCCAGTCTGCAGCACCATGGGGCACGAACTGACACTTACTGATGTCAGTGGGACAGGTCTATGTATAGGAAAAAATTCAATAAAATCTAGACTATGTAACCAGAGTTTAAATGTCCCCATAGGAAATTATTATCTGACACCACCTAATGGAATCTATTGGGCATGCAACACTGGTCTGACCCCTTGTATCTCGGCACAGGTTCTTAACGTCACCAAAGACTTCTGTGTGCTTGTTCAATTGTGGCCAAGAATAACGTACCTTCCGTCTGAGACTGTTCTAGCTGCCTATGAACATCCAGGGAGGGCCAAGCGAGAGCCTGTCTCTATTACTCTAGCCGTGTTACTAGGTACAGGAGGAATAGCCGCTGGCATAGCCACCGGAGCAACTGCTCTGTCGAGAACAGACTATTACCAAGGACTACACCAGGCTATGAATGAAGACCTACAGGCCTTAGAACAGTCAGTCAGAGGACTAAAAGAGTCTCTTACCTCTCTGTCTGAAGTAGTGTTGCAAAACAGGAGAGGACTAGATTTGCTATTATTAAAAGAAGGAGGATTGTGTGCCGCCTTAAAGGAAGAGTGTTGTTTCTATGCTGACCAAACTGGAAGTGTGACTGAGACTTTAGATCGACTCAGAGACAGATTAAATAAAAGACAGAAAGAATTGTCAGCCCAAAAAGGATGGTTTGAAAAACATGTTCTCTCAATCACCCTGGCTAACCACTCTCATCTCTGCTATAACAGGACCTTTAATATTGTTATTACTCCTTTTAACTATAGGACCTTGCATTATTAATCGTTTATTACAGTTCATAAAAGAAAGATTGTCAATAATTCAAGCCTTTGTATTAACCAGCCAATATCAGCCTGTACAAGAAAATGCCTGCTAATGCTTATATTTTAAGATAAAAATATGTCCTAAAAGAAAAGGGGGGAATGTAAGAGCTTAGAATAACCGCTTGATTTTGCTTCTGTATATTGCTTTCTGCTGAGCAAGAGTAGAGCCATGTTGGAATAAATATAGAAAAACTATTTCATGAAAGAAGTAAAAGTTTCAGTTTCCCAGACATGAACAAGGCAGCTGCAGGAATAAAAGAGATAAGGTAGCAAGGCCGGAGCAGGCAGCTGCAGGAATAAAAGAGATAAGGTAGCAAGGCCGGAGCAGGCAGCTGCAGGAATAAAAGGAGATGTCTAATCTTAAAGTAAAATGCCAGCTGTTATGCGAAGTTTGCGGTTTTGTCCTTTAAAAAGGTGCTTTAACCTGCTTGGGGCGCGCAGAGTCCTGGGTGCCTCCAGAGACTCTGTCGCCCATTCGCGAATGCTCAATAAAATCCTCATGCTTTTTACAGCCTCTGCTTTGTGACTTGTCTTGCCGAACGGAGTGGCTCCCCTTCCACGGGGTTGGACTCTCCCCGAGTCTAACACGGGGAAACAGTCCAGGGGTCCAGGCCTGTGCTGCCGGGAGCACAGGCCCTGAAAGCGCTCCCTCGTCCAGGCCCAGGTGGTTCCCCGACCACCGTCATACCTGCTCATGACTTCTGCCACCTACAGTACAAGTTCCCAAGTGTGCCCCAAAAGCCTGGCCATTGGGCCCGGTGCGGTGGCACAGTGGTTAAGGTCCTCGTCTTGCACGCCCGGAATCCCAATTGGGTGCTGGTACTACTCCCAGCAGCCCCGCTTCCCATCCAGCTCCCTGCCTGTGGCCCGAGAAAGCAGTCGAGGACGGTCCAAGGCTCTGGGACCCTGCACCCACATGGGAGACCCGGAAGAGGCTCCTGGCTTCGGATTGGCTCAGCTCCAGCCGTGGCGGCCGCCTGGGGAGTGAATCATCGGACAGAAGATCTTCCTCTCTGTCTCTCCTCCTCTCTGTATATCTGCCTTTCCAATAAAAATAAAAGCCTGACCATCTCCTTCCACTGCAACACGAACATGCCTGCTCGGTTGAGCTCGGCTGGGCTCAGCTGTGCTCAATTGTGCTCGGCGGACGGGACGGGGCGGGGGTGGGGGGGGAGAGCAGTGCTGGGAATATAGACGTCTCAGAATGCACCTCGAGAGACAAGGGGATGGTGTCTGTTGTCCCAGAGCGCCCGTTCAAAGGCTACCTAGTGGAACATCTTTTCTCAAAATGCCTCATCACGCCAGCAGCAAGAGTATTTAAGTGGCCCGACGTGGGACTACAACTTAAAGAGAGCCCATGGGCACGCAGACTGACGTGGGACTCAAACTCCCACAGTGCCCTGAGCGTGCTGACGTAGGACCCCAGCTCCCACAATGCCCTGAGCATGCTGACGTGGGACTGCAACTCCCAGAGGGCCCACGGGCACGCAGACTGACGTGGGACTCAAACTCCCACAGAGCCCTGAGCACGCACACTGACGTGGGACTGCAACTCCCAGAGTTCTTTGCGTGTCCTGACGGAGTATCTTGCTGGGGAAGGCACCCTGACACTTTGACCACAGAGGCCCGGGCTCATGCTAGGCACCAAGCGTCCCACACCCCCTCCTGGGCCTTGATATGCGGGCCGTTCGGCCTTGGACCCCTGGTCTTTTAATGACACGTGTACGGGAGCACTGCCCGGACCCCCAGCTGACGCTGGGGCGGCTCAGGGCTGGGCTGTCTAGCACTCACAAGGCCTGAGTCCACCCAGGATACAAAGGGCAGCTTGGCGCGCCCTCTCGTGGCTTGCACAACTTATGCCGTTGCGTGCTGTGAGAGCAGCCAGTACAAATGAGGCATCCAGGCATGTTGCTACTCTACCTGTCCTGGTGAGAAGGAACTCTGTGGAGAACACACATCAGCTGTTGTGTGTCTTGTGGCAGGTGGCACATCAGCGGTGGCCGATGGTCTATGGCTGGCCTGCAGGAGAGAGAGTCGTGAGTCCGGGATGGCCCTGGTGTAGGGTGAAGCGTTCTCTGGTGAACGAGATGGAAGCAGCATCTGGCTGGAGGCCGTGGGACCATATTCCTGCCTCAAAAGCACACGACAGGGATGCCTAAGCCCTCGAGTGTTTCCTAGGAGCCCCTGACAAAGGGAAAGGGGTCCTCATGAGCCCATGCCCAGAGATGGCATGGGAGGCCACGCTGGACACCCATGCCACCGAGGTTGTGGCAAGAGGAGGATTGTGGGCCCTCATGGACACACACATACACATACACACACAGGCCCTGTAGGAGAGAAAGACAGTGGGCAGGCAAGCAGGAGGGCAGGGACAGACTCCAGCACCTGGGAAAGGGGGTCATGAGCACTGACACACGAAGAGCAAGCAAGCAAGCAGGCCATTGTGGGGAGGCCGCAGCCATCCACGTGGGCTTGAGCTGTCGAGCGACCAGGTAGGAAAGTGTCTTGTGAAAAGGGATGAGGAGTCACCAGAGAGAGCGCCGGAGAAGGCCTGGAGCCTGAAGACACCCACGAGGAAGGGCAGGGCTTCTGCCAAAAAGCAGGAGGATAACAGACCTGTTGCCAGAACCCAGCACTAAGCAAGTGAGCAGGAAAGCCGTGTCTATCAGGACAACTTGAGGTCAAGCACTGAGCGGGCAGGGGTAGGCAGGACAGCTGCGGAGGGCCTCCAGGAGGGGCTGGGGTGCACGGCCAAGGCACGGGCAAGCGGGTAACGGGTAACGAGTGTGTGAGTAGAGGGCAGGGATACGGGGGAGCACCTCCCCAGAGAGCCTCTCCAAAAGAAGGGTTCAGGACAGAGTGCAGGAAGGGCTGCGGGGAAACAGTCCAGGGGTCCAGGCCTGTGCTGCCGGGAGCACAGGCCCTGAAAGCGCTCCCTCGTCCAGGCCCAGGTGGTTCCCCAGGTGGTTCACCGTCATACCTGCTCATGACTTCTGCCACCTACAGTACAAGTTCCCAAGTGTGCCCCAAAAGCCTGGCCATTGGGCCCGGTGTGGTGGCACAGTGGTTAAGGTCCTCGTCTTGCAAGCCCGGAATCCCAATTGGGTGCTGGTACTACTCCCAGCAGCCCCGCTTCCCATCCAGCTCCCTGCCTGTGGCCCAAGAAAGCAGTCGAGGACGGTCCAAGGCTCTGGGACCCTGCACCCACATGGGAGACCCGGAAGAGGCTCCTGGCTTCGGATTGGCTCAGCTCCAGCCGTGGCGGCCACCTGGGGAGTGAATCATCGGACAGAAGATCTTCCTCTCTGTCTCTTCTCCTCTCTGTATATCTGCCTTTCCAATAAAAATAAAAGCCTGACCATCTCCTTCCACTGCAACACGAACATAGCACTGCATGCCTGCTCGGTTGAACTCGGCTGGGCTCAGCTGTGCTCAATTGTGCTCGGCGGAGGGGACGGGGCGGGGGGGGGAGAGCAGTGCTGGGAATATAGACGTCTCAGAATGCACCTCGAGAGACAAGGGGATGGTGTCTGTTGTCCCAGAGCGCCCGTTCAAAGGCTACCTAGTGGAACATCTTTTCTCAAAATGCCTCATCACGCCAGCAGCAAGAGTATTTAAGTGGCCCGACGTGGGACTACAACTTAAAGAGAGCCCATGGGCACGCAGACTGACGTGGGACTCAAACTCCCACAGAGCCCTGAGCACGCACTGACGTGGGACTGCAACTCCCACAGAGCCCTGAGCACGCACACTGACGTGGGACTGCAACTCCCAGAGTTCTTTGCGTGTCCTGACGGAGTATCTTGCTGGGGAAGGCACCCTGACACTTTGACCACAGAGGCCCGGGCTCATGCTAGGCACCAAGCGTCCCACACCCCCTCCTGGGCCTTGATATGCGGGCCATTCGGCTTTGGACCCCTGGTCTTTTAATGACACGTGTACGGGAGCACTGCCCGGGACCCCCACCTGACGCTGGGGCGGCTCAGGGCTGGGCTGTCTAGCACTCACAAGGCCTGAGTCCACCCGGGATACAAAGGGCAGCTTGGCGCGCCCTCTCGTGGCTTGCACAACTTATGCCGTTGCGTGCTGTGAGAGCAGCCGGTACAAATGAGGCATCCAGGCATGTTGCTACTCTACCTGTCCTGGTGAGAAGGAACTCTGTGGAGAACACACATCAGCTGTTGTGTGTCTTGTGGCAGGTGGCACATCAGCGGTGGCCGATGGTCCATGGCTGGCCTGCAGGAGAGAGAGTCGTGAGTCCGGGATGGCCCTGGTGTAGGGTGAAGCGTTCTCTGGTGAACGAGATGGAAGCAGCATCTGGCTGGAGGCCGTGGGGCCATATTCCTGCCTCAAAAGCACACGACAGGGATGCCTAAGCCCTCGAGTGTTTCCTAGGAGCCCCTGACAAAGGGAAAGGGGTCCTCATGAGCCCATGCCCAGAGATGGCATGGGAGGCCACACTGGACACCCATGCCACCGAGGTTGTGGCAAGAGGAGGCTTGTGGGCCCTCATGGACACACACATACACATACACACACAGGCCCTGTAGGAGAGAAAGACAGTGGGCAGGCAAGCAGGAGGGCAGGGACAGACTCCAGCACCTCGGAAAGGGGGTCATGAGCACTGACACACGAAGAGCAAGCAAGCAAGCAGGCCATTGTGGGGAGGCCGCAGACATCCACGTGGGCTTGAGCTGTCGAGCGACCAGGTAGGAAAGTGTCTTGTGAAAAGGGATGAGGAGCCACCAGAGAGAGCGCCAGAGAAGGCCTGGAGCCTGAAGACACCCACGAGGAAGGGCAGGGCTTCTGCCAAAAAGCAGGAGGATAACAGACCTGTTGCCAGAACCCAGCACTAAGCAAGTGAGCAGGAAAGCCGTGTCTATCAGGACAACTTGAGGTCAAGCACTGAGCGGGCAGGGGTAGGCAGGACAGCTGCGGAGGGCCTCCAGGAGGGGCTGGGGTGCACGGCCAAGGCACGGGCAAGCGGGTAACGGGTAACGAGTGTGTGAGTAGAGGGCAGGGATACGGGGGAGCACCTCCCCAGAGAGCCTCTCCAAAAGAAGGGTTCAGGACAGAGTGCAGGAAGGGCTGCGGGGAAACAGTCCAGGGGTCCAGGCCTGTGCTGCCGGGAGCACAGGCCCTGAAAGCGCTCCCTCGTCCAGGCCCAGGTGGTTCCCCGGCCACCGTCATACCTGCTCATGACTTCTGCCACCTACAGTACAAGTTCCCAAGTGTGCCCCAAAAGCCTGGCCATTGGGCCCGGTGTGGTGGCACAGTGGTTAAGGTCCTCGTCTTGCACGCCCGGAATCCCAATTGGGTGCTGGTACTACTCCCAGCAGCCCCGCTTCCCATCCAGCTCCCTGCCTGTGGCCCGAGAAAGCAGTCGAGGACGGTCCAAGGCTCTGGGACCCTGCACCCACATGGGAGACCCGGAAGAGGCTCCTGGCTTCTGATTGGCTCAGCTCCAGCCGTGGCGGCCGCCTGGGGAGTGAATCATCGGACAGAAGATCTTCCTCTCTATCTCTCCTCCTCTCTGTATATCTGCCTTTCCAATAAAAATAAAAGCCTGACCATCTCCTTCCACTGCAACACGAACATAGCACTGCATGCCTGCTCGGTTGAGCTCGGCTGGGCTCAGCTGTGCTCAATTGTGCTCGGCGGAGGGGACGGGGCGGGGGGGGGGGGGGAGCAGTGCTGGGAATATAGACGTCTCAGAATGCACCTCGAGAGACAAGGGGATGGTGTCTGTTGTCCCAGAGCGCCCGTTCAGAGGCTACCTAGTGGAACATCTTTTCTCAAAATGCCTCATCACGCCAGCAGCAAGAGTATTTAAGTGGCCCGACGTGGGACTACAACTTAAAGAGAGCCCATGGGCACGCAGACTGACGTGGGACTCAAACTCCCACAGTGCCCTGAGCGTGCTGACGTAGGACCCCAGCTCCCACAATGCCCTGAGCATGCTGACGTGGGACTGCAACTC
This sequence comes from Ochotona curzoniae, assembly GCF_017591425.1. Taxonomy (NCBI): domain Eukaryota; kingdom Metazoa; phylum Chordata; class Mammalia; order Lagomorpha; family Ochotonidae; genus Ochotona; species Ochotona curzoniae. Next base: position 162,649 of record NW_024465592.1, on the reverse strand, counting down.
CCAGAGGGCCCACGGGCACGCAGACTGACGTGGGACTCAAACTCCCACAGAGCCCTGAGCACGCACTGACGTGGGACTGCAACTCCCACAGAGCCCTGAGCACGCACACTGACGTGGGACTGCAACTCCCAGAGTTCTTTGCGTGTCCTGACGGAGTATCTTGCTGGGGAAGGCACCCTGACACTTTGACCACAGAGGCCCGGGCTCATGCTAGGCACCAAGCGTCCCACACCCCCTCCTGGGCCTTGATATGCGGGCCATTCGGCCTTGGACCCCTGGTCTTTTAATGACACGTGTCCGGGAGCACTGCCCGGGACACCCACCTGACGCTGGGGCGGCTCAGGGCTGGGCTGTCTAGCACTCACAAGGCCTGAGTCCACCCGGGATACAAAGGGCAGCTTGGCGCGCCCTCTCGTGGCTTGCACAACTTATGCCGTTGCGTGCTGTGAGAGCAGCCGGTACAAATGAGGCATCCAGGCATGTTGCTACTCTACCTGTCCTGGTGAGAAGGAACTCTGTGGAGAACACACATCAGCTGTTGTGTGTCTTGTGGCAGGTGGCACATCAGCGGTGGCCGATGGTCCATGGCTGGCCTGCAGGAGAGAGAGTCGTGAGTCTGGGATGGCCCTGGTGTAGGGTGAAGCGTTCTCTGGTGAACGAGATGGAAGCAGCATCTGGCTGGAGGCCGTGGGGCCATATTCCTGCCTCAAAAGCACACGACAGGGATGCCTAAGCCCGCGAGTGTTTCCTAGGAGCCCCTGACAAAGGGAAAGGGGTCCTCATGAGCCCATGCCCAGAGATGGCATGGGAGGCCACGCTGGACACCCATGCCACCGAGGTTGTGGCAAGAGGAGGCTTGTGGGCCCTCATGGACACACACATACACATACACACACAGGCCCTGTAGGAGAGAAAGACAGTGGGCAGGCAGGCAGGCAGGAGGGCAGGGACAGACTCCAGCACCTGGGAAAGGGGGTCATGAGCACTGACACACGAAGAGCAAGCAAGCAAGCAGGCCATTGTGGGGAGGCCGCAGACATCCACGTGGGCTTGAGCTGTCGAGCGACCAGGTAGGAAAGTGTCTTGTGAAAAGGGATGAGGAGCCACCAGAGAGAGCGCCAGAGAAGGCCTGGAGCCTGAAGACACCCACGAGGAAGGGCAGGGCTTCTGCCAAAAAGCAGGAGGATAACAGACCTGTTGCCAGAACCCAGCACTAAGCAAGTGAGCAGGAAAGCCGTGTCTATCAGGACAACTTGAGGTCAAGCACTCAGTGGGCAGGGGTAGGCAGGACAGCTGCGGAGGGCCTCCAGGAGGGGCTGGGGTGCACGGCCAAGGCACGAGCAAGCGGGTAAGGGGTAACGAGTGTGTGAGTAGAGGGCAGGGATACGGGGGAGCACCTCCCCAGAGAGCCTCTCCAAAAGAAGGGTTCAGGACAGAGTGCAGGAAGGGCTGCGGGGAAACAGTCCAGGGGTCCAGGCCTGTGCTGCCGGGAGCACAGGCCCTGAAAGCGCTCCCTCGTCCAGGCCCAGGTGGTTCCCCGGCCACCGTCATACCTGCTCATGACTTCTGCCACCTACAGTACAAGTTCCCAAGTGTGCCCCAAAAGCCTGGCCATTGGGCCCGGTGTGGTGGCACAGTGGTTAAGGTCCTCGTCTTGCATGCCCGGAATCCCAATTGGGTGCTGGTACTACTCCCAGCAGCCCCGCTTCCCATCCAGCTCCCTGCCTGTGGCCCGAGAAAGCAGTCGAGGACGGTCCAAGGCTCTGGGACCCTGCACCCACATGGGAGACCCGGAAGAGGCTCCTGGCTTCAGATTGGCTCAGCTCCAGCCGTGGCGGCCGCCTGGGGAGTGAATCATCAGACAGAAGATCTTCCTCTCTATCTCTCCTCCTCTCTGTATATCTGCCTTTCCAATAAAAATAAAAGCCTGACCATCTCCTTCCACTGCAACACGAACATAGCACTGCATGCCTGCTCGGTTGAGCTCGGCTGGGCTCAGCTGTGCTCAATTGTGCTCGGCGGAGGGGACGGGGCGGGGGGGGGGCGGGGAGAACGGTGCTGGGAATATAGACGTCTCAGAATGCACCTCGAGAGACAAGGGGATGGTGTCTATTGTCCCAGAGCGCCCGTTCAAAGGCTACCTAGTGGAACATCTTTTCTCAAAATGCCTCATCACACCAGCGGCAAGAGTATTTAAGTGGCCCGATGTGGGACTACAACTTAAAGAGAGCCCATGGGCACGCAGACTGACGTGGGACTCAAACTCCCACAGTGCCCTGAGCGTGCTGACGTAGGACCCCAGCTCCCACAATGCCCTGAGCATGCTGACGTGGGACTGCAACTCCCAGAGTTCTTTGCGTGTCCTGACGGAGTATCTTGCTGGGGAAGGCACCCTGACACTTTGACCACAGAGGCCCGGGCTCATGCTAGGCACCAAGCGTCCCACACCCCCTCCTGGGCCTTGATATGCGGGCCTGGTCTTTTAATGACACGTGTCCGGGAGCACTGCCCGGGACCCACACCGAGTTGGGGGGGCCTTGCTCAACCAAGTTCGTCTCCTGGGAAGCAACCAGCAGTCTTCAGGCCATTTGGAAGCCTGATTCGGGACGGCTGGACACCCACCCGCGTCCCTTTTATGCCTAGCGTGTAGGAACAGGTACAGCCAATCCGACTCCCTGGCCATGAAACGCTAGGGGCGTGGCTAGACCCAAGCCCTGGCCTGCAAGTGGGGCTGGGAAGAGGGGCGGGGCTGACGCTCGGGGACGTGACACCCAGCAACATGGCTGCTGCGGGGGTCCCCAGGCTCCGCCAAGTTTGTCTCCTGGGAGGCAACCAGCAGTCTTCACGCCCTCTCGGAAGGCTGATGCAGTGTGGCTGGACCCACACGCGCGGCCATTTTCGGGCCTAGCGTGGACGAGCAGGTACAGCCAATCCGACTCCCAGGCAAGGAAACGCTAGGCGCGTGGCTAGACCCAAGCCTGGGCTAGCAAGAGAAGCGGGGCTGACGCTCGGGGACTTGACCCCAGGCAACATGGCTGTTGCAGGGGTCCCAGGCTCGACCAAGTTCGTCTCCTGGGAAGCAACCAGCAGTCTTCACGCCCACTCAGAAGGCTGCTTCTGGGCGGCTGGACCCCACCAGAGGCCATTTTCAGACCTAGCGTGGACGAACAGGTACAGCCAATCCGACCCCGGGCATGGGACGCTAGGGGCGTGGCTAGAACCAAGCCCTGGCCAGGAACAGGGGCGGAAGAGGGGCGGGGCTGACGCTCGGGGACGTGACCCCTGGCAACATGGCTGCTGCCGGGGTCCCCAGGCTCGGCCAAGTTCGTCTCCTGGGAAGCAACCAGCAGTCTTCACGCCCACTCGGAAGGCTGCTTGGGGCGGCTGGACCCCCACGCCGGCCCTTTTCGGGCCTAGCAGTGGACGAGCGGGTACAGCCAATCCGACCCCGGGCCAGGACACTAGGGGCGTGGCTAGACCCAAGCCCAGGCCGGCAAGTGGGGCTGGGAAGAGGGGCGGGCTGACGCTCGGGGACTTGACCCCCAGCAACATGGCTGCTGCAGTGGTCCCCAGGCTCGGCCAAGTTCGTCTCCTGGGAAGCAACCAGCAGTCTTCACACCCACTCGGAAGGCTGCTTTGGGGCGGCTGGACACACACACGGGTCCCTTTTCGGGCCTAGCGTGGACGAGCGGGTACAGCCAATCCGACTCCCAGGCCAGGAAATGCTAATGGCGTCGCTAGACTCAAGCCTGAGCTGGCAAGAGAAGCGAGGCTGACGCTCAGGGATGTGACCTAGTGCAGCATGGCTGCTGCTGGGGTCCCCAGGCTCGGCCAAGTTCGTCTCCTGGGAAGCAACCAGCAGTCTTCACGCCCACTCAGAAGGCTGCTTTGGGCCAGCTGGACCCCCACGAGCGGCCATTTTCGGGCCTAGAGTGGACAAGCGGGTACAGCCAATCCTACCCCTTGGCCGGCAAGGGAGGCTAGGGGCGTGGCTAGACCCAAGGCAGGGCTGGCAAGAGGGGCTGGGAAGAAGGGCGGGGAGGACATTTGGGGACGTGACTCTCGGCAACATGGCTGCTGCAGTGGTCCCCAGGCTCGGCCAAGTTCGTCTCCTGGGAAGCAACCAGCAGTCTTCACGCCCACTCAGAAGGCTGCTTTGGGCCAGCTGGACCCCCACGAGCGGCCATTTTCAGGCCTAGAGTGGACGATCGGGTACAGCCAATCTGAGACCCTGGGCAGGAAACGCTAGGGGCGTGGCTAGACACAAGCCCAGCGCGGGCAAGAGGGGCGGGGCTGACGCTCGGGGATGTGACCCCCAGCAACATGGCTGCTGCCGGGGTTCCCAGGGTCGGCCAGGTTCGTCTCCTGGGAAGCAACTAGCAGTCTTCACGCACATTCTGAAGGCTGCTTCGAGGCGGCTGGACCCCACGCCGGCCATTTTCGGGCCTAGCGTGGACGAGCAGGTACAGCCAATCCGACACCATGGCCTGGGATGCTAGGGGCGTGGCTAGACCCAAGCCCGGGCTGGGAAGGGGGGCCGGGAAGAGGGGAGGGGCTGACGCTCAGCACGTGACCCCTGGCAAAATGGCTGCTGCTGGGGTCCCCAGGCTCGGCCAAGTTCGTCTCCTGGGAAGAAACCAGCAGTCCTCACGCCCACTTGGAAGTCTGCTTCAGGTGGCTGGACCCCACGCGCGGCCATTTTCGGGCCTAGCTTGGACGAGCAGGTACAGCCAATCAGACCCTGGGCCAGGAAACGCTAGGGGCATGACTAGACCGAAGCCCGGGCAGGGAAGAGGGGCGGGAAGAGAGGCGGGGCTGATGTTTGAGGTTGTGACCCCCGGCAACATGGCTGCTGCTGGGGTCCCCAGGCTAGGCCAAGTTCGTCTCTTGGGAAGCAACCAGCAGTCTTCACGCCCACTTGGAAGGCTGCTACAGGGAGGCTGGACCACCACGCTCGGCCCTTTTCGGGCCTAGCATGGACGAGCAGGTACAGCCAATCCGACCCCTGGGCCAGGGACAGCTAGGGGCGTGGCTAGACCCAAGCCCGGGCCGGGAAGAGGGGCCGGGAAGAGCGGGCTGACGGGGATGTGACCCCAGCAACATGGCTGCTGCCGGGGTCCCCAGGCTCGGCCAAGTTCGTCTCCTGGGAAGCAACCAGCAGTCTTCACGCCCACTCAGAAGGCTGCTTCGGGCGGCTGGACCCCCACGCGCGTCGCTATTCGGGCCTAGCGTGGACGAGCAGGTACAGCCAATCCGACTCCCAGGCAAGGAAACGCTAGGGCGTGGCTAGACCCAAGCCTGGGCTAGCAAGAGGGAAGCGGGGCTGACGCTCGGGGACTGTGACCCCAGGCAACATGGCTGCTGCAGGGGTCCCCAGGCTCGGCCAAGTTCGTCTCCTGGGAAGCAAGCAGCAGTCTTCACGCCCACTGGAAGGCTGCTTCTGGGCGGCTGGACCCCACCCGTGGCCCTTTTTGGGCATAGCGTGGACGAGCAGGTACAGCCAATCCGACCCCGGGCATGGGACGCTAGGGGCGTGGCTAGAACCAAGCCCGGCCAGAACATGGGCTGGAAGAGGGGCGGGGTTGACTCTCGGGGACGTGACCCCTAGCAACATGGCTGCTGCCGGGGTCCCCAGGCTCGGCCAAGTTCGTCTCCTGGGAAGCAACCAGCAGTCTTCACGCCCACTCAGAAGGCTGCTTCAGGGCGGCTGGACCCCCACGTCCGGCCATTTTCGGGCCTAGCGTGGACGAGCAGGTACAGCCAATCCGACCCCGGGCCAGGGACAGCTAGGGGCGTGGCTAGACCCAAGCCCAGGCCGGCAAGTGGGGCCGGAAGAGGGGCGGGGCTGACGCTCGGGGACTGTGACCCCAGGCAACATGGCTGCTGCAGTGGTCCCCAGGCTCGGCCAAGTTCGTCTCCTTGGGAAGCAACCAGCAGTCTTCACACCCACTCGGAAGGCTGCTTTGGGGCGGCTGGACCACACGCGGGTCCCTTTTCGGGCCTAGCGTGGACGAGCAGGTACAGCCAATCCGACTCCAGGGCCAGGAAATGCTAGGGGCGTGGCTAGACCAAGCCCGAGGCGGGAAGAGAGGCGGGGCTGACGCTCAGGGATGTGACCCTAGGCAACATGGCTGCTGCTGGGGTCCCCAGGCTCGGCCAAGTTCGTCTCCTGGGAAGCAACCAGCAGTCTTCACGCCCACTTGGAAGGCTGCTTTGGGCAGCTGGACCCCACGAGCGGCCCTTTTCGGGCCTAGCGTGGACGAGCAGGTACAGCCAATCTGAACCCTGGGCAGGAAACGCTAGGGGCGTGGCTAGACACAAGCCCACGCTGGGCAGAGAGGGGCGGGCTGACGCTCGGGGAGTGGACCCCAGCAACATGGCTGCTGCCGGGGTCCCAGGCTCGGCCAAGTTCGTCTCCTGGGAAGCAACCAGCAGTCTTCACGCCCACTCGGAAGGCTGCTTCAGGGCGGCTGGACCCCACACGCGGACCTTTTCGGGCCTAGCATGGACGAGCAGGTACAGCCAATCCGACCCATGGCCAGGGAAGCTAGGGGCGTGGCTAGACCCAAGCCCGGGCCGGAAGAGGGGCCGGAAGAGGGGCGGGCTGACGCTCGGGGACGTGACCCCGGCAACATGGCTGCTGCGGGGTCCCCAGGCTCGGCCAAGTTCGTCTCCTGGGAAGCAACCAGCAGTCTTCACGCCCACTCGGAAGGCTGCTTCAGGGTGCCTGGACCCCACGCGCGGCCCTTTTCGGGCCTAGCGTGGACGAGCAGGTACAGCCAATCCGACCCTGGGCAGGAAACGCTAGGGGCGTGGCTAGACCCAAGCCCGGGCTGGGAAGGGCCGGAAGAGGGGCGGGGCTGACGCTCGGGGACGTGACCCCGGCAACATGGCTGCTGCCGGGGTCCCCAGGCTCGGCCAAGTTCGTCTCCTGGGAAGCAACCAGCAGTCTTCACGCCCACTTGGAAGGCTGCTTCGGGTGCGCTGGACCCCCAGCGCAGCCTTTTCGGGCCTAGCGTGGATGAGCATGTACAGCCAATCCGACCCCTGGGCCAGGGACATCTAGGGGCGTGGCTAGACCCAAGCCCGGCCGGGAAGAGGGGCCGGAAGAGGGCGGGCTGAGCTCGGGGACGTGACCCCTGGCAACATGGCTGCTGCCGGGGTCCCCAGGCTCGGCCAGGATCGTCTCCTGGGAAGCAACCAGCAGTCTTCACGCACACTCGGAAGGCTGCTACAGGGCAGCTGGACTCCCACGTGCGGCCCTTTTCGGGCCTAGCGTGGACGAGCGTGTACAGCCAATCCGACCCATGGGCCAGGAAACGCTAGGGCGTGGCTAGACCCAAGACCGGGCAGCAAGAGAGGGCGGGGCTGACGCTCGGGGACTGTGACCCCGGCAACATGGCTGCTGCAGGGGTCCCCAGGCTCGGCCAAGTTCGTCTCCTGGGAAGCAACCAGCAGTCTTCACGCCCACTCGGAAGGCTGCTTCGGGCGGCTGGACCCCACGCGCGGCCCTTTTCGGGCCTAGCGTGGACGAGCAGGTACAGCCAATCCGACCCTGGGCAGGGAACGCTAGGGGCGTGGCTAGACCAAGCCCTGGCCAGGAACAGGGGCGGCAAGAGGGGCGGGGCTGACGCTCGGGGACGTGACCCCTGGCAACATGGCTGCTGCCGGGGTCCCCAGGCTCGGCCAAGTTCGTCTCCTGGGAAGCAACCAGCAGTCTTTACGCCCACCTGGAAGGCTGCTTCGGTGCGGCTGGACCCCCACGAGTGTCCCATTTCGGGCCTAGCGAGGACGAGCAGGTACAGCCAATCGGACTCCCTGGTCCGGGGACGCTAGGCCCGTGACTAGACCCAAGCCTAGGCCGGGAAGAGGGGCCCGAGATGGGCGTGGCTGACGCTCAGGGACGTGACCCCCAGCAACATGGCTGCTGCCGGGGTCTCCAGGCTCGGCCAAGTTCGTCTCCTGGGAAGCAACCAGCAGTCTTCACGCCCACCTGGAAGGCTGCTTCGGGGCGGCTGGACCCACACGCGCGGCCCTTTTCGGGCTTAGCGTGGACGAGCAGGTACAGCCAATCCGACTCCATGGCCAGGAAATGCTAGGGGCGTGGCTAGACCCAAGCCTGAGCTGGGCAAGAGGGCGGGGCTGACGCTCAGGGATGTGACCCCTGGCAACATGACTGCTGCCGGGGTCCCCAGGCTAAGCCAAGTTCATCTCCTGAGAAGCAACAAGCAGTCTTCATGCCCACTTGGAAGGCTGCTTTGGGGCAGCTGGACACCCACCAGAGGCCCTTTTCAGGCTCAGCGTGGACGAGCAGGTACAGCCAATCCGACCCCCGGGCCAGGGACACTAGGGGCGTGGCTAGACCCAAGCCAGGGCTGGAAGAGGGGCCGGGAAGAGGGCGGTGCTGACACTCGGGGATGTGACCACCGGCCACATGGCTGCTGCCGGAGTACCCAGGCTCGGCCAAGTTCGTCTCCTGGGAAGCAACCAGCAGTCTTCACGCCCAATTGGAAGGCTGCTTTGGGGAGGCTGGACTCCCACGCGTGGACATTTTCGGGCCTAGCATGGACGAGCAGGTACAGCCAATCCGACCCACGGGCCAGGAAACACTAGGGGCGTGGCTAGACCCAAGCCCAGGCCGGGAAGAGGGGCGGGGCTGATGCTCAGGGACGTGACCCCGGCAACATGGCTGCGGCCGGGGTCCCCAGGTTCGGCCAAGTTCGTCTCCTGGGAAGCAACCAGCAGCCTTCACGCCCACTCGGAAGGCTGCTTTTTGGAGGCTGGACAGCTACGCCGGGCCCTTTTCGGGCCTAGCATGGACGAGCAGGTACAGCCAATCCGACCCATGGGCCAGGGATGCTAGGGGCGTGGCTAGACCCAAGCCTGAGCTAAGAAGGGTGGCGGGGCTGACGCTCGGGGATGTGACCCCGGCAACATGGCTGCTGCCGGGGTCCCCAGGCTCGGCCAAGTTCGTCTCCTGGGAAGCAACCAGCAGTCTTCACGCCCACTCGGAAGGCTGCTTCGGGTGGCTGGACCCCACGCGCGGCCATTTTCGGGCCTAGCGTAGACGAGCAGGTACAGCCAATCGACCCTGGGCCAGGAAACGCTAGGGGCGTGACTAGACCCAAGCCCGGGCGGGAAGTGGCCGGGAAGAGGGTCGGGCCTGACGCTCGGGGACGTGACCCCCGGCAACATGGCTGCTGCCGGGGTCCCCAGGCTCGGCCAAGTTCGTCTCCTGGGAAGCAACCAGCAGTCTTCACGCCCACTTGGAAGGCTGCTTCGGGGCGGCTGGACCCCACGCGCAGCCCTTTTCGGGCCTAGCATGGACGAGCAGGTACAGCCAATCCGACCCCTGGGCCAGGGACAGCTAGGGCGTGGCTAGACCCAAGCCCGGCCGGGAAGAGGGGCCGAGAGGGCGGCCTGACGCTCGGGGACGTGGCCCACGGCAACATGGCTGCTGCCAGGGTCCCCAAGCTCAGCCAAGTTCATCTCCTGGGAAGCAACCAGCAGTCTTCACGCCCACTCGGAAGGCTGCTTCGGGACGGCTGGACCTCCACGCGCGTCCCTTTTCGGGCCTAGCGTGGACGAGCAGGTACAGCCAATCCGACTCCAGGGCCAGGAAACGCTAGGGGCGTGGCTAGACCCAAGCCCGGGCAGCAAGAGAAGCGGGGCTGACGCTCGGGGACTGTGACCCCAGGCAACATGGCTGCTGCAGGGGTCCCAGGCTCGGCCAAGTTCGTCTCCTGGGAAGCAACCAGCAGTCTTCACGCCCACTGGAAGGCTGCTTCTGGGCGGCTGGACCCCACGCCGGCACTTTTCGGGCCTAGCGTGGACGAGCAGGTACAGCCAATCCGACCCTGGGCCAGGGACGCTAGGGGCGTGGCTAGACCAAGCCCGGCCAGGAACAGGGCCGGAAGAGGGGCGGGGCTGACGCTCGGGACGTGACCCCTGGCAACATGGCTGCTGCCGGGGTCCCCAGGCTCGGCCAAGTTCGTCTCCTGGGAAGCAACCAGCAGTCTTCACGCCCACTCGGAAGGCTGCTTCGGGGCGCCTGGACTCCCACGCACGGCCCTTTTCGGGCCTAGCATGGACGAGCGGTTAGAGCCAATCCGATCCCTGGACTGGGGACGCTAGGGGCGTGGCTAGACACAAGCCCAGGTCGGTAAGAGGGGCCGGGAAGAGGGGCGGGGCTGACGCTCAGGGATGTGACCCTCGGCAACATGGCTGCTGCAGGGGTCCCCAGGCTCGGCCAAGTTCGTCTCCTGGGAAGCAACCAGCAGTCTTCACGCCCATTCAGAATGCTGCTTCGGGGCGGCTGGACAGCTACGCCGGGCCCTTTTCGGGCCTAGCATGGACGAGCAGGTACAGCCAATCCGACCCATGGGCCAGGAAATGCTAGGGGCGTGGCTAGACCAAGCCAGAGCCGGAAGAGGGGCGGGGCTGACGCTCGAGGATGTGATCCCTGGCAACATGGCTGCTGCTGGGGTCCCCAGGCTCGCCCAGGTTCGTCTCCTGGGAAGCAACCAGCAGTCTTCACGCCCACCTGGAAGGCTGCTTCGGTGCGGCTGGACCCCCACGAGTGTCCCATTTCGGGCCTAGCGTGGACGAGCAGGTACAGCCAATCTGAACCCTGGGCCGGGAAACGCTAGGGGCGTGGCTAGACACAAGCCCAGGCGGAAGGGGCCGAAGAGGGCGGGGCTGACGCTCGGGAGGTGACCCCAGGCAACATGGCTGCTGCCGGGGTCCCCAGGCTCGGCCAAGTTCGTCTCCTGGGAAGCAACCAGCAGTCTTCACGCCCACTTGGAAGGCTGCTTCTGGGCGACTGGACCCCATGCACGGCCCTTTTCGGGCCTAGCGTGGACGAGCAGGTACAGCCAATCCGACCCCTGGCCTGGGATGCTAGGGGCGTGACTAGACCCAAGCCCGGCCGGAAGAGGGGCCGGAAGAGGGGAGGGCTGACACTCAGTGACGTGATCCCCAGCAACATGGCTGCTGCCAGGGTCCCCAGGCTCGTCCAAGTTCGGCTCCTGGGAAGCAACCAGCAGTCTTCACGCCCACTCGAAAGGCTGCTTCAGGGTGGCTGGACAGCTACGCCCGGCCGTTTTCGGGCCCAGCGTGGACGAGCAGGTACACCCAATCGGACCATGGGCCAGGAAACGCTAGGGGCGTGGTTAGACCCAAGCCCAGGCGGGAAGGGGCCGGGAAGAGGGGCGGGGCTGACGCTCGGGGACGTGACCCCGGCAACATGGCTGCTGCGGGGTCCCCAGGCTCGGCCAAGTTCGTCTCCTGGGAAGCAACCAGCAGTCTTCACGCCCACTTGGAAGGCTGCTTCGGGGCGGCTGGACCCCAGCGCAGCCCTTTTCGGGCCTAGCGTGGACGAGCAGGTACAGCCAATCCGACCCCTGGGCCAGGGAAGCTAGGGGCGTGGCTAGACCCAAGCCCGGCTGGGAAGAGGGGCCGGGAAGAGCGGGCTGGGGATGTGACCCCCAGCAACATGGCTGCTGCCGGGGTTCCCAGGGTCGGCCAGGTTCGTCTCCTGGGAAGCAACTAGCAGTCTTCACGCACATTCTGAAGGCTGCTTCGAGGCGGCTGGACCCGCACGGGCGTACCATTTCGGGCCTAGCCTGGACGAGCAGGTACAGCCAATCCGACTCCATGGCCAGGAAACGCTAGGGGCGTGGCTAGACCCAAGCCTGGGCAGCAAGAGAAGGGGCGGGGCTGACGCTCGGGGACGTGACCCCGGCAACATGGCTGCTGCAGGGGTCCCCAGGCTCGGCCAAGTTCGTCTCCTGGGAAGCAACCAGCAGTCTTCACGCCCACTGGAAGGCTGCTTCGGGCGGCTGGACCCCACGCGCGGCCCTTTTCGGGCCTAGCGTGGACGAGCAGGTACAGCCAATCGACCCTGGGCCAGGGAACGCTAGGGGCGTGGCTAGAACCAAGCCCGGCCAGCAACATGGGCGGAAGAGGGGCGGGGCTGACAGCTCGGGACGTGACCCCTGGCAACATGGCTGCTGCCGGGGTCCCCAGGCTCGGCCAAGTTCGTCTCCTGGGAAGCAACCAGCAGTCTTCACGCCCACTCGGAAGGCTGCTTCGGGCGGCTGGACCCCACGCCGGCCCTTTTCGGGCCTAGCGTGGACGAGCAGGTACAGCCAATCCGACCCTGGGCCAGGAAACGCTAGGGGCGTGGCTAGACCCAACCCCAGGCCAGGAAGAGGGGCCCAAGAGGGGCAGAGCTGACACCCAGGGATGTGATCCCCGGCAACATGGCTGCTGCTGGGGTCCCCAGGCTCGGCCAAGTTCGTCTCCTGGGAAGCAACCCAGCAGTCTTCACGCCCACTCGGAAGGCTGCTTCGGGGCGGCTGGACACCCACGCGAGTCCCTTTCCGGGCCTAGCGTGGACGAGCAGGTATTGCCAATCTGACTCCATGGGCCAGGAAATGCTAGGGCGTGGCTAGACCCAAGCCCGAGCGGGCAAGAGAGGGCGGGGCTGACGCTCAGGGATGTGACCCTGGCAACATGGCTGCTGCCGGGGTCCCCAGGCTCGGCCAAGTTCGTCTCCTGGGAAGCAACCAGCAGTCTTCACGCCCACTCGGAAGGCTGCTTCGGGCGGCTGGACCCCACGCCGGCCCTTTTCGGGCCTAGCGTGGACGAGCAGGTACAGCCAATCCTACCCTGGGCCGGAGAAGCTAGGGGCGTGGCTAGACCCAAGCCAGGGCTGGAAGAGAGGCGGGAAGAGGGCGGGGCTGACGCTCAGGGATGTGACCCTCGGCAACATGGCTGCTGCAGGGGTCCCCAGGCTCGGCCAAGTTCACGGCAACTCGGAAGGCTGCTTCGGGGCGGCTGGACCCCCACGTGCAGCCCTTTTCGGGCCTAGCATGGACGAGCGGGTACAGCCAATCCGACTCCATGGCCAGGAAATGCTAGGGCGTGGCTAGACCCAAGCCCAGGCGGGAAGAGGGGCGGGAAGAGGGGCGGGTGACGTGACCCCAGCAACATGGCTGCTGCTTGGGTCCCCAGGCTCGGCCAAGTTCGTCTCCTGGGAAGCAACCAGCAGTCTTCACGCCCACTCGGAAGGCTGCTTCGGGGTGGCTGGACCCCCACGCCCGGCCCTTTTCGGGCCTAGCGTGGACGAGCAGGTACAGCCAATCCGACCCATGGGCCAGGAAACGCTAGGGGCGTGGCTAGACCCAAGCCAGGCCGGGCAAGTGAAGCGAGGGCTGACGCTCGGGGACGTGACCCCGGCAACATGGCTGCTGCCGGGGTCCCCAGGCTCGGCCAAGTTCGTCTCCTGGGAATAAACCAGCAGTCTTCACGCTAACTCGGAAGGCTGCTTCTGGGAGGCTGGACCCCACGCCGGCCCTTTTCGGGCCTAGCGAGGACGAGCAGGTACAGCCAATCGGACTCCCTGGTCCGGGGACGCTAGGCCCGTGACTAGACCCAAGCCTAGGCCAGGAAGAGGGGCGGGAAGAGGGCGGGCTGACGCTCGGGACGTGACCCCAGGCAACATGGCTGCTGCAGGGGTCCCAGGCTGGCCAAGTTCGTCTCCTGGGAAGCAACCAGCAGTCTTCACGCCCACTCGGAAGGCTGCTTCGGGGCGGCTGGACCACACGCGCGTCCCTTTTCGGGCCTAGCAGTGGACGAGCAGGTACAGCCAATCCGACTCCTGGGACAGGAAACACTAGGGGCGTGGCTAGACCCAAGCCCGGCCGGAAGAGGCGAAAGGGCGGGGCTGATGCTCGGGGATGTGACCCCCAGCCTCATGGCTGCTGCAGGGGTCCCGAGGCTTGGCCAAGTTCGTATCCTGGGAAGCAACCAGCAGTCTTTACGCCCACTTGGAAGGCTGCTTCGGGCGGCTGGACCCCATGCGAGCCCTTTTCTTGCCTAGCGTAAACAAGCAGGTACAGCCAATCCGACATTGGCCCGGGGACGTTAGGGCCGTGGCTAGACACAACCTCGGGCAGAAAAGAGGGGCCCGGAAGAGGGGCGGGACTGACACTCAGGGATGTGACCCCCAGGAACATGGCTGCTGCCGGGGTCCCCAGGCTCGGCCAAGTTCGTCTCCTGGGAAGCAACCAGCAGTCTTCACGCCCACTCGGAAGGCTGCTTCGGGGCAGCTGGACCCACACGCGATGCTCTTTTTGGGCCTAACGTGGACGAGCAGGTACAGCCAATGCGATTCCTGGCCAGGAATGCTAGGGGCGTGGCGAAACCCAACCTCGGGCCAGGAGAGGGGCCGGGAAGAGGGTCGGGCCTGACGCTCGGGGACGTGACCCACGGCAACATGGCTGCTGCCGGGGTCCCCAGGCTCGGCCAAGTTCGTCTCCTGGGAAGCAACCAGCAGTCTTCACGCCCACTTTGAAGACTGCTTAGGGGCGGCTGGACCCCCACGCGCGGCCCTTTTCGGGCCTAGCATGGACAAGCAGGTACACCCAATTCGAACCCTGGGCCAAGAAACGCTAGGGCCATGACTAGACCCAAGCCCATCCCGGGAAGAGGGGCGGTGCTGACGCTCGGGGACGTGACCCCTGGCAACATGGCTGCTGCCGGGGTTCCAAGACTCGACCAAGTTCGTCTCCTGGGAAGCAACCAGCAGTCTTCACGCCCACATGGAAGGCTGCTTCGGGGCAGCTGGACCCACACGCGCTCCCTTTTCGGGCCTAGCGTGGAGAAGCAGGTACAACCAATCCGATTCCTGGCCAGGAATGCTAGGGGCGTGGCTAGACCCAACCCAGGCCGGAAGAGGGGCGGGAAGAGGGGCAGGGACGTGACCCCGGCAACATGGCTGCTGCCGGGGTCCCCAGGCTCGGCCAAGTTCGTCTCCTGGGAAGCAACCAGCAGTCTTCACGCCCACTCGGAAGGCTGCTTCGGGTGGCTGGACCCCCACGCGCGGCCATTTTCGGGCCTAGCGTGGACGAGCAGGTACAGCCAATCCGACCCATGGGCCAGGAAATGCTAGTGGCGTGACTAGACCCAAGCCGGCCTCGCAAGAGGAAGCGGGGCTGACTCTCGGGACGTGACCCCCGGCAACATGGCTGCTGCTGGGGTCCCCAGGCTCGGCCAAGTTCGTCTCCTGGGAAGCAACCAGCAGTCTTCACGCCCACTCGGAAGGCTGCTTCAGGGGCTGGAGGCCCACGAGCGGCCCTTTTCGGGCTTAGCGTGGACAAACGGGTACAGCCAATCCCACCCCCGGGCCTGGGAAACGCTTTGGGCGTGGCTAGACCAAAGCCCAGGCTGGCAAGAGGGGCGGGGTCTGACGCTCGGGGATGTGACCACAGGCAACATGGCTGCTGCCGGGGTCCCCAGGCTCGGCCAAGTTCGTCTCCTGGGAAGCAACCAGCAGTCTTCACGCCCACTCGGAAGGCTGCTTCAGGGCGGCTGGACCCCACGCGCGCCCTTTTCGGGCCTAGCGTGGACGAGCAGGTACAGCCAATCCGACCCATGGCCAGGGAACGCTAGGGGCGTGGCTAGACCCAAGCCCGGCCGGAAGAGGGGCCGGAAGAGGGGGGGCTGACGCTCGGGGACGTGACCCCGGCAACATGGCTGCTGCCGGGGTCCCCAGGCTCGGCCAAGTTCGTCTCCTGGGAAGCAACCAGCAGTCTTCACGCCCACTCGGAAGGCTGCTTCGGGTGCGCTGGACCCCACGCGCGGCCCTTTTCGGGCCTAGCGTGGACGAGCAGGTACAGCCAATCCGACCCTGGGCCAGGAAACGCTAGGGGCGTGACTAGACCCAAGCCCGGGCGGGAAGGGCCGGGAAGAGGGGCGGGGCTGACGCTCGGGGACGTGGCCCACGGCAACATGGCTGCTGCCGGGGTCCCCAGGCTCGGCCAAGTTCGTCTCCTGGGAAACAACCAGCAGTCTTCACGCCCACCTGGAAGGCTGCTTCGGGGCGGCTGGACCCCCAAACGCGCGGCCCTTTTCCTGCCTAGCTTGGATGAGCGGGTACAACCAACACGACCCTGGGCCAGGGAAGCTAGGGGCGTGGCTAGACCCAAGCCCGGGCCGGGAAGAGGGGCCGGAAGGGCGGGCTGACGCTCGGGACGTGACCCCAAGCTACATGGCTGCTGCCGGGGTCCCCAGGCTCGGCCAAGTTCGTCTCCTGGGAAGCAACCAGCAGTTCTCACAACCACTCGGAAGGCTGCTTTGGGGCGGCTGGACGCCCACGTGCGGCACTTTTCGGGCCTAGCGTGGACGAGCAGGTACAGCCAATCCGATTCCTGGGCGGGGAATGCTAGGGGCATGACTAGACCCAAGCCCGGGCCGGAAACAGGGACCCGAAAGGAGCGGGGCTGATGCTCGGGGATGTGACTCTTGGCAACATGGCTGCTGCCGGGGTCCCCAGCCTCGGCCTAGTGCATCTTCTGAGAAGCAACCAGCAGTCTTCACGCCCACTTGGAAGGCTGCTTCAGGGTGGCTGGACTACCACGCGCGTCCCTTTTTGGGCCTAGCGTGGACGAGCAGGTCCGGCCAATCCGATTCTTGGGCCAGGAAATGCTAGGGGCGTGGCTAGACCCAAGACCGGGCAGGGAAGAGGGGCTTGGAAGAGGGGCGGGGCTGACGCTCAGGGACGTGGCCCATGGTAACATGGATGCTGCCAGGGTCTCCAGGCTCGGCCATGTTCGCCTCTTGTGAAGCAACTAGCAGTCTTCACGCCCACTCGTAAGGCTGCTTTGGGGTGGTTGGACCCCCACGCGTTTCCCTTTTCGGGCCTAGCATGGACGAGCAGGTACAGGCAATCCGACCCATGGGCCAGGAAACGCTAGGGGCGTGGCTAGACCCAAGCCCACGCCAGGAAGAGGGGCGGGACTGACGCTCGGGGATGTGGCCCCCGGCAACATGGCTGCTGCCGGGGTTCCAAGACTCGACCAAGTTCGTCTCCTGGGAAGCAACCAGCAGTCTTCACGCCCACTTGGAAGGCTGCTTCGGGGTGGCTGGACTCGCAGGCACGTCCATTTTCGGGGCTGGTGTGGACGAGCTGGTACAGCCAATCCGACCCATGGGCCAGGAAATGCTAGGGGCGTGGCTAGACCCAAGCCAGGCCGGAAAGAGGGCGGGGCTGATGCTCATGGACGTGACCCCGGCAACATGGCTGCTGCCGGGGTCCCCAGGCTCGGCCAAGTTCGTCTCCTGGGAAGCAAGCAGCAGTCTTCACGCCCACTCAGAAGGCTGCTTCAGGGTGGCTGGACACCCAAGCGCAGCCCTTTTCGGGCCTAGCGATGGACGAGCAGGTACAGCCAATCAGACCCTGGGCCAGGGACACTAGGGGCGTGGCTAGACCCAAGCCCAGGCCGGAAGAGGGGCGGGAAGGAGCGGGCTGAGGGACGTGACGCCTGGCAACCTGGCTGCTGCCAGGGTCCCCAGGCTCCGCCAAGCTCGTCTCCTGGGAAGCAACCAGCAGTCTTCACGCCCACTTGGAAGACTGCTTCGGGGTGGCTGGAATCCCACTCTCGGCACTTTTTCGGGCCTAGCATGGACGAGCAGGTACAGCCAATCTGATTCCTGGGCCAGGAAACGCTAGGGGCGTGGCTAGACCAAACCCCGGGCCAGGAAGTAGGGCCGGGAAAAAGGGCGGTGCTGACACTCGGGGATGTGACCACCGGCCACATGGCTGCTGCCGGAGTACCCAGGTTCGGCCAGGTTCGTCTCCTGGGAAAAAACCAGCAGTCTTCACGCCCAATTGGAAGGCTGCTTTGGGCCGGCTGGACTCCCACGCGAGCCCTTTTCGGGCCTAGCGTGGACGAGCAGGTACAGCCAATCCGACCCATGGGCCAGGGAACGCTAGGGGCGTGGCTAGACCCAACCCGGGCTGGAAGGGAGCGGGAAGAGGGGAGGGCTGACGCTCGAGGACGTGACCCCGGCAACATGGCTGCTGCCGGGATCCCCAGGCTCGGCCAAGTTCGTCTCCTGGGAAGCAACCAGCAGTCTTCACGCCCACTCGGAAGGCTGCTTCGGGGCGGCTGGACCCCACGCTGGCCCTTTTCGGGCCTAGCGTGGACGAGCAGGTACAGCCAATCCGACCCCCGGGCTAGGGACACTAGGGGCGTGGCTAGACCCAATCCCGGGCTTGGAAGAGGGGCCGGGAAGAGGGGCGGGGACATGAACCCCAGCAACATGGCTGCTTCCGTGGTCCACAGGCTCGGCCAAGTTCGTCTCCTGGGAAGCAACCAGCAGTCTTCACGCCCACTCAGAAGGCTGCTTTGGGGCGGCTGGACCCCACGCGCGGCCTTTTCGGGCCTAGCAGTGGACGAGCAGGTACAGCCAATCTCGACCCTGGGCTGGAAACGCTAGGGCGTGGCTAAACCAAAGCCCACGCTGGGAAGAGGGGCGGGGCTGACGCTCGGGGATGTGACCCCGGCAACATGGCTGCTGCCGGGGTCCCCAGGCTCGGCCAAGTTCGTCTCCTGGGAAGCAACCCAGCAGTCTTCACGCCCACTCGGAAGGCTGCTTTGGGCGGCTGGACTCCCGCGCGTCCCTTTTCGGGCCTAGCCTGAACGAGCAGGTACAGCAAATCTGATTCTTGGGCCGGTGATGCTAGGGGCGTGGCTAGACCCAACCCCGGGCCTGGATGAGGGGCCGGGAAGAGGGGCGGGGCTGACGCTCGGTGATATGAACCCTGGCAACATGGCTGCTGCTGGGGTCCCCAGGCTCGGCCAAGTTCGTCTCCTGGGAAGCAACCACCAGTCTTCACGCCCACTCGGAAGGCTGCTTCGGGTGGCTGGACCGCACGCGCGGCCCTTTTCGGGCCTAGCATGGACGAGCAGGTACAGCCAATCCGAACCTGGGCCGGAAGTGAGGCTAGGGCGTGGCTAGACCCAAGCCCGGCGGGAAGGGCGAAGAGGGCGGGGCTGACGCTCGGGGACGTGACCCCGGCAACATGGCTGCTGCGGGGTCCCCAGGCTCGGCCAAGTTCGTCTCCTGGGAAGCAACCAGCAGTCTTCACGGACACTCAGAAGGCCGCTTCGGGGTGGCTGGACCCCACGAGCGGCCCTTTTCGCGTCTAGCGTGGACGAGCAGGTACAGCCAATCCGACCCATGGCAGGGAACGCTAGGGGCGTGGCTAGACCCAAGCCCTAGGCCAGAAGAGGGCCGGAAGATGGGGGGGCTGACGTTCGGGGATGTGACCCCTTGCAACATGGCTGCTGCCGGGGTCACCAGGCTAGGCCATGTTCGTCTCCTGGGAAGCAACCAGCAGTCTTCACGCCCACTCAAAAGGCTGCTTCGGGGTGGCTGTACCCCCACGCGCGTCCTTTACGGGCCTAGCGAGAACGAGCAGGTACAGAAAATCCGACACATGGGACAGGAAACGCTAGGGGAGTGGCTAGACCCAAGCCCAGGCCAGGAAGAGGGGCCGGAAGAGGTGCGGGGCTGACGCTCAGGGACGTGACCCCCGGCAACATGGCTGCTGCCGGGGTCCCCAGGCTCGGCCAAGTTCGTCTCCTGGGAAGCAACCAGCAGTCTTCACGCCCACTGGAAGGCTGCTTCGGGGCGGCTGGACCCCACGCAGGCCCTTTTCGGCCTAGCATGGACGAGCAGGTACAGCCAATCCGACCCATGGGCCGGGATGCTAGGGGCGTGGCTAGACCCAAGCCCAGGCCGGAAGAGGGGCCGGAAGAGGGGGGGCTGACGCTCGGGGACGTGACCCCGGCAACATGGCTGCTGCCGGGGTCCCCAGGCTCGGCCAAGTTCGTCTCCTGGGAAGCAACCAGCAGTCTTCACGCCCACTCGGAAGGCTGCTTCGGGTGGCTGGACCCCACGCGCGGCCCTTTTCGGGCCTATCGTGGAGAAGCAGGTACAACCAATCCGATTCCTGGGCCAGGAATGCTAGGGGCCTGGCTAGACACAACCTTGGGCCAGGAAGGGTTCCCGGGAAGAGGGGCGGGGCTGACGCTCGGGGATGTGGCCCCCGGCAACATGGCTGCTGCCAGGGTCCCCAGGTTTGGCCAGGTTCGTCTCTTGGGAAGCAACCAGCAGTCATCATGCCCACTTGGAAGGCTGCTTCAGGGTGGCTGGACTCCCAGGCGTGCCCCTTTTCAGGCCTAGCATGGACGAGCAGGTACAGCCAATCCGACCCTGGGCCAGGGACAGCTAGGGGCGTGGCTAGACCCAAGCCCAGGCCGGGAAGAGGGGCCGAGAGGGGCGGGCTGACGCTCGGGACGTGACCCCAGCAACATGGCTGCTGCCGGGGTCTCCAGGCTCGGCCAAGTTTGTCTCCTGGGAAACAACCAGCAGTGTTCACGCCCACTTGGAAGGCTGCTTTGGGGCGAATCGACTCTCACGCACGGCCCTTTTCGGGCCTAGCGTGGACGAGCAGGTAGCCAATCCGACCCATTGGCCAGGAAACGCTAGGGGCGTGGCTAGACCCAAGCACAGGCCAGGAAGAGGGGCACGAGAGGGGCGTGGCTGACGCTCGGGGACGTGACCCCTGGCAACATGGCTGCTGCCGGGGTCCCCAGGCTCGGCCAAGTTCGTCTCCTGGGAAGCAACCAGCAGTCTTCACGCCCACTTGGAAGGCTGCTTCGGGCGGCTGGACCCCACGCCGGCCCTTTTCGGGCCTAGCATGGACGAGCAGGTACAGCCAATCCGACCCTGGGCCAGGGAACGCTAGGGGCGTGGCTAGACCCAAGCCCAGGCCGGAAGAGGGGCCGAAGAGGGGCGGGCTGACGCTCGGGGACGTGACCCACGGCAACATGGCTGCTGCCGGGGTCCCCAGGCTAGGCCAACTTCGTCTCCTGGGAAGCAATCAGCAGTCTTCACGCCCACTCGGAAGGCTGCTTCGGGTAGGCTGGACTCCCACGCCCGGCCCATTTCGTACCTAGATTGGACGAGCAGGTACAGCCAATCCAACCCATGGGCCAGGAAACGCTAGGGGCGTGGCTAGACCCAAGCCCGGGCCGGGAAGAGGGGCCGGGAAGAGGGCGGGGCTGACGCTCGGGGATGTGACCCCGGCAACATGGCTGCTGCCGGGGTCCCCAGGCTCGGCCAAGTTCGTCTCCTGGGAAGCAACCAGCAGTCTTCACGCCCACTTGGAAGGCTGCTTCGGGTGGCTGGACCCCACGCCGGCCCTTTTCGGGCCTAGCATGGACGAGCAGGTACAGCCAATCCGACCCTGGGCCAGGGAACGCTAGGGGCGTGGCTAGACCCAAGCCCAGGCCGGGAAGAGGGGCCGAGAGGGCGGGCTGACGCTCGGGACGTGACCCCTGGCAACATGGCTGCTGCCGGGGTTCCCAGGCTCGGCCAAGTTCGTCTCCTGGGAAGCAACCAGCAGTCTTCACGCCCACATGGAAGGCTGCTTCGGGGCAGCTGGACCCACACGCGATGCTCTTTTTGGGCCTAACGTGGACGAGCAGGTACAGCCAATGCGATTCCTGGCCAGGAATGCTAGGGGCGTGGCTAGACCCAAGCCCGGGCCAGCAAGAGAAGCGGGGCTGACGCTCGGGGACTGTGACCCCGGCAACATGGCTGCTGCCGGGGTCCCCAGGCTCGGCCAAGTTCGTCTCCTGGGAACCAACCAGCAGTCTTCACGCCCACTCGGAAGGCTGCTTCTGGGCGGATGGACCCCTCACGCGGCCCTTTTCTGGCTTCGCGTGGACGAGCAGCTACATCTAACCCGACCCCCGGGCCGGGGACATTCGGGGCGTGGCTAGACACAAGCCCGGCCAGGAAGAGGGCGGAAGAGGGGCGGGGCTGACACTCGGGGATGTGACCACCGGCCACATGGCTGCTGCCGGAGTACCCAGGTTCGGCCAGGTTCGTCTCCTGGGAAAAAACCAGCAGTCTTCACGCCCAATTGGAAGGCTGCTTTGGGCCGGCTGGACTCCCACCCGTTTCCCTTTTCGGGCCTAGCATGGACGAACAGATGCAGCCAATCATACCCATGGGCCAAGAAACGCTAGGGGTGTGGCTAGACCCAACCCCGGGCCGGGAAGAATGGCTGGCTGACGCTCGGGGATGTGACCCCCAGCAACATGGCTGCTGCCAGGGATCCCAGGGTCGGCCAGGTTCGTCTCCTGGGAAGCAACTAGCAGTCTTCACGCCCATTCTGAAGGCTGCTTCGAGGCGGCTGGACCCACACGGACGTAACATTTCGGACCTAGCCTGGACGAGCAGCTACAGCCAATCCGACCCATGGGCCAAGAAACGCTAGGGGCGTGGCTAGACCCAACCCCGGGCCGGTAAGAGTTTAGGGGTAGAGGGGCGGGGCTGACGCTCAGGGATGTGACCCCTGGCAACATGGCTGCTGCCGGGGTCCCCAGGCTCGGCCAGTTTCATCTCCTGGGAAGCAACTAGCAGTCTTCACACCCATTCAGAAGGCTGCTTCGGGGTGGCTGGACCCACACGCGTCCCTTTTTGGGCCTAGCATGGACGAGCAGGTACAACCAATCCGACCCTGGGCAGGAGAA
Source organism: Ochotona curzoniae (assembly GCF_017591425.1). Classification (NCBI taxonomy): domain Eukaryota; kingdom Metazoa; phylum Chordata; class Mammalia; order Lagomorpha; family Ochotonidae; genus Ochotona; species Ochotona curzoniae. The sequence continues at coordinate 140,252 of NW_024465592.1, read as the reverse complement.
CGCTAGGGGCGTGGCTAGACCCAAGCCCGGGCCGGAAGAGGGGCCGGAAGAGGGCGGGGCTGACGCTCGGGACGTGACCCACGGCAACATGGCTGCTGCCGGGGTCCCCAGGCTCGGCCAAGTTCGTCTCCTGGGAAGCAACCAGCAGTCTTCACGCCCACTCGGAAGGCTGCTTCGGGGCGGCTGGACTCCCACGCGCGGCCCTTTTCGGGCCTAGCATGGACGAGCGGGTACAGCCAATCCGATCCCTGGACTGGGGACGCTAGGGGCGTGGCTAGACACAAGCCCAGGTCGGTAAGAGGGGCCGGGAAGAGGGGCGGGGCTGACGCTCGGGGACGTGACCCACGGCAACATGGCTGCTGCCAGGATCCCCAGGCTCGGCCAAGTTCGTCTCCTGGGAAGCAACCAGCAGTCTTCACGCCCACTCGGAAGGCTGCTTCGGGGTGGCTGGACACCCACGCCCGGCCCTTTTCGGGCCTAGCGTGGACGAGCAGGTACAGCCAATCCGACCCATGGGCCAGGAAACGCTAGGGGCGTGGCTAGACCCAAGCCCAAGCCCATGCCAGGAAGAGGGGCGGGACTGACGCTCTAGGACGTGACCCCTGGCAACATGGCTGCTGCAGGGGTCCCCAGGCTCGGCCAAGTTCGTCTCCTGGGAAGCAACCAGCAGTCTTCACGCCCACTCGGAAGGCTGCTTCGGGGTGGCTGGACCCCCACGCGGCCCTTTTCGGGCCTAGCGTGGACGAGCAGGTACAGCCAATCCGATTCCTGGGCCGGGAATGCTAGGGGCGTGGCTAGACCCAAGCCAGGCCGGGAAGAGGGCCGAGAGGGCGGGCTGACGCTCGGGACGTGACCCCAGGCAACATGGCTGCTGCCGGGGTCCCCAGGCTTGGCCAAGTTCGTCTCCTGGGAAGCAACCAGCAGTTTTCACGCCCACTCGGAAGATGCTTTGGGGTGGCTGGACCCCCACGTGCGGCCCTTTTCGGGCCTAGCGTGGACGAGCAGGTACACCCAATCGGACCATGGGCCAGGAAACGCTAGGGGCGTGGTTAGACCCAAGCCCAGGCCAAGAAGAGGGGCCCAAGACGTGCGTGGCTGACGCTCGGGGATGTGACCCCTGGCAACATGGCTGCTGCCGGGGTCCCCAGGCTCGGCCAAGTTCGTCTCCTGGGAAGCAACCAGCAGTCTTCACGCCCACTTGGAAGGCTGCTTCGGGGTGGCTGGACTCCCACGCGCGGCCCTTTTTCGGGCCTAGCATGGACGAGCAGGTACAGCCAATCCGACCCATGGGCCACGAAAGCTAGGGTCTTGGCTAGACCCAAGCCCAGGCCGGAAGAGGGGCCGAAGAGGGGCGGGGCTGACGCTCGGGACGTGACCCCGGCAACATGGCTGCTGCCGGGGTCCCCAGGCTCGGCCAAGTTCGTCTCCTGGGAAGCAACCAGCAGTCTTCACGCCCACTTGGAAGGCTGCTTCGGGTGCGCTGGACCCCACGCGCGGCCCTTTTCGGGCCTAGCGTGGACGAGCAGGTACAGCCAATCTGATTCCTGGGCCAGGAAACGCTAGGGGCGTGGCTAGACCAAACCCCGGGCCAGGAAGTAGGGCCGGGAAGAGGGGCGGGGCTGACGCTCGGGGATGTGACCACCGGCAACATGGCTGCTGCCGGAGTACCCAGACTCAGCCAAGTTCGTCTCCTGGGAAGCAACCAGCAGTCTTCACGCCCACTTGGAAGGCTGCTTCGGGGCGGCTGGACTCCCACGCACGGCCCTTTTCGAGTCTAGCATGGACGAGCGGTTAGAGCCAATCCGATCCCTGGACTGGGGACGCTAGGGTCGTGGCTAGACACAAGCCCAGGTCGGTAAGAGGGGCCGGGAAGAGGGGCGGGGCTGACGTGACCCCAGCAACATGGCTGCTGCCGGGGTCCCCAGGCTCGGCCAAGTTCGTCTCCTGGGAAGCAACCAGCAGTCTTCACGCCCACTCGGAAGGCTGCTTCGGGGCGGCTGGACCCCACGCGCGGCCCTTTTCGGGCCTAGCGTGGACGAGCGGGTACAGCCAATCCGACCCCTGGCCAGGAATGCTAGGGGCGTGACTAGACCCAAGCCCGGCCGGAAGAGAAGGCGGGGCTGACGCTCGGGGACGTGACCCCGGCAACATGGCTGCTGCCGGGGTCCCCAGGCTCGGCCAAGTTCGTCTCCTGGGAAGCAACCAGCAGTCTTCACGCCCACTCGGAAGGCTGCTTCGGGCGGCTGGACCCCCACGCGCGCCCTTTTCGGGCCTAGCGTGGACGAGCAGGTACAGCCAATCCGACTCCATGGGCCAGGAAACGCTAGGGGCGTGGCTAGACCCAAGCCCAGGCCAGGAAGAGGGAAGCGGGGCTGACGCTCGGGGACTGTGACCCCGGCAACATGGCTGCTGCCAGGGACCCCAGGCTCGGCCAAGTTCGTCTCCTGGGAAGCATCCAGCAGTCTTCACGCCCACTCGAAAGGCTGCTTCGGGGCGGCTGGACTCCCGCGCGCGGCCCTTTTCGGGCCTAACATGGACGAGCAGGTACAGCAAATCTGATTCTTGGGCCGGTGATGCTAGGGGCGTGGCTAGAATCAACCACAGGCCGGGATGAGGGTAGGGGAAGAGGGGCGGGGCTGACGCTCGGGGATGTGACCCCTGGCAACATGGCTGCTGCCGGGGTCCCCAGGCTCGGCCAAGTTCGTCTCCTGGGAAGCAACCAGCAGTCTTCACGCCCACTCGGAAGGCTGCTTCGGGGCGGCTGGACCTCCACGCGCGTCCCTTTTCGGGCCTAGCGTGGACGAGCAGGTACAGCCAATCCGACCCCCAGACCGGGGACACTATGGCCGTGACTAGACCCAAGCCCAGGCAGGGAAGAGGGGCGGGGCTGACGCTCGGGGACGTGACCCCTGGCAACATGGCTGCTGCCGGGGTCCCCAGGCTCGACCAAGTTCGTCTCCTGGGAAGCAACCAGCAGTCTTCACGCCCACTTGGAAGGCTGCTTCGGGGCAGCTGGACCCACACGTGCTCCCTTTTCGGGCCTAGCGTGGAGAAACAGGTACAGCCAATCCGATTCCTGGGCCAGGAATGCTAGGGGCCTGGCTAGACCCAAGCCCAGCCGGGAAGAGGGGCCGGAAGAGGGGCGGGGCTGACGCTCGAGGATGTGATCCCCGGTAACATGGCTGCTGCTGGGGTCCCCAGGCTCGGCCAAGTTCGTCTCCTGGGAAGCAACCCAGCAGTCTTCACGCCCACTCGGAAGGCTGCTTCGTGGTGGCTGGACTCCTGCGTGCGTCCCTTTTCGGGCCTAGCGTGGAAGAGCAGGTACAGCCAATCCGACCCATGGCCAGGAAAGCTAGGGGCATGACTAGACCCAAGCCAGGCCGGGAAGAGAGAGGCGGGGCTGACGCTCGGGGACGTGACCCCTGGCAACATGGCTGCTGCCGGGGTCCCCAGGCTCGGCCAAGTTCTTCTCCCGGGATGCAACCAGCAGTCTTCATGCCCAATCAGAAGGCTGCTTCGTGGCGGCTAGACCCCACGAGCGGCCCTTTTCGGGCTTAGCGTGGATGAGCAGCCACAGCCAATCCGACCCTGGGCCGGGAAACGCTAGGGGCGTGGCTAGACCCAAGCCCACGCTGGCAAGAGGGGCGGGGCTGACGCTCGGGGATGTGACCCCGGCAACATGGCTGCTGCCGGGGTCCCAGGCTCGGCCAAGTTCGTCTCCTGGGAAGCAACCAGCAGTCTTCACGCCCACTCGGAAGGCTGCTTCGGGCGGCTGGACCCCACGCGGCCCTTTTCGGGCCTAGCGTGGACGAGCAGGTACAGCCAATCCGACCCATGGGCCGGGATGCTAGGGGCGTGACTAGACCCAAGCCCGGCCGGAAGAGGGGCCGGAAGAGGGGCGGGGCTGACGCTCGGGATCGTGACCACCGGCAACATGGCTGCTGCTGGGGTCCCCAGGCTCGGCCAGGTTCGTCTCCTGGGAAGCAACTAGCAGTCTTCACGCACATTCTGAAGGCTGCTTCGAGGCGGCTGGACCCGCACGGGCGTACCATTTCGGGCCTAGCCTGGACGAGCAGGTACACCCAATTCGAACCCTGGGCCAAGAAACGCTAGGGCCATGACTAGACCCAAGCCCATCCCGGGAAGAGGGGCGGGGCTGACGCTCGGGGACGTGACCCCTGGCAACATGGCTGCTGCCGGGGTTCCAAGACCTGACCAAGTTCGTCTCCTGGGAAGCAACCAGCAGTCTTCACGCCCACTTGGAAGGCTGCTTCGGGGCAGCTGGACCCCCATGCATTGCCCTTTTCGGGTCTAGCATTGACGAGCAGGTACAGCCAATCCGATTCCTGGGCCGGGAATGCTAGGGGCGTGGCTAGACCCAACCCCGGGCGGTAAGAGGGGCCCCAGAAGGCGTGGTTGATGCTCGGGTACGTGACCCGCTGCAACATGGCTGCTGCTGTGGTCCCCAGGCACGGCCAAGTTCGTCTCCTGGGAAGCAACCAGCAGTCTTCAGGCCCACTTGGAAGGCTGCTTCGGGTGGCTGGACCCCACGCACGGCCCTTTTCGGGCCTAGCGTGGACGAGCGGGTAGAGCCAATCCGACCCATTGGCCAGGAAATGCTAGGGGCGTGGCTAGACCCAAGCCCGGCCGGCAAGGAAGAGGGCGGGCTGACGCACGGGGAAGTGACCCCCGGCAACATGGCTGCTGCCGGGGTTCCCAGGCTCGGCCAAGTTCATCACATGGGAAGCAACCAGCAGTCTTCACGCCCACTCGGAAGGCTGCTTCGGGACGGCTGGACCCCACGCGCGTCCCTTTTCGGGCCTAGCGTGGACGAGCAGGTACAGCCAATCCGACTCCATGGGCAGGAAACGCTAGGGGCGTGGCTAGACCCAAGCCTGGGCTAGCAAGAGAAGGGCGGGGCTGACGCTCGGGGACTGTGACCCCGGCAACATGGCTGCTGCCGGGGTCCCCAGGTTTGCCCAGGTTCGTCTCCTGGGAAGCAACCAGCAGTCTTCACGCCCACTTGGAAGGCTGCTTCGGGGCGGCTGGACACCCACGTGGGCCCTTTTCGGGCCTAGCGTGGACGAGCAGGTACAGCCAATCCGACCCCCGGGCCTGGGACGCTAGGGGCATGGCTACACCCAAGCCCTGGCCAGGAAGAGTGGCCAGGAAGAGGGGCGGGGCTGATGCTCAGGGACATTCGGCAACATGGCTGCTGCCGGGGTCCCCAGGCTCGGCCAAGTTCGTCTCCTGGGAAGCAACTAGCAGTCTTCACGCCCACTCAGAAGGCTGCTTTGCGGCAGCTGGACCCCCACGCACGGCCCCTTTTGGGCCTAGCGTGGACGAGCAGGTACAGCCAATCCGACCCCTGGGCAGGGAACGCTAGGGGCATGGCTAGACCCAAGCCCAGGGCGGAAGGGGCCGGGAAGAGGGGCGGGGCTGACGCTCAGGGACGTGGCCCATGGTAACATGGATGCTGCCAGGGTCTCCAGGCTCGGCCATGTTCGCCTCTTGTGAAGCAACTAGCAGTCTTCACGCCCACTCGGAAGGCTGCTTTGGGGTGGCTGGACAGCACGCGGTCCCTTTTCGGGCCTAGCGTGGACGAGCAGGTACAGCCAATCCGACTCCCAGGCCAGGAAATGCTAGGGCGTGAGCTAGACCCAAGCCCAGGCCTGGAAGTGGGGCGGAAGAGGGGCTGACGCTCGGGACGTGACCCCCGGCAACATGGCTGCTGCTGGGGTCCCAGGCTCGGCCAAGTTCGTCTCCTGGGAAGCAACCAGCAGTCTTCACGCCCACTCGGAAGGCTGCTTCGGGGTGGCTGGACCCCACGCCGGCCCTTTTCGGGCCTAGCATGGACGAGCGGGTAGAGCCAATCCGACTCCCAGGCCAGGAAATGCTAATAGCGTGGCTAGACCCAAGCCCAGGCTGGCAAGAGAAGCGAGGCTGACTTTCGGGGACGTGACCCAGTGCAACATGGCTGCTGCCGGGGTCCCCAGGCTCGGCCAAGTTCGTCTCCTGGGAAGCAACCAGCAGTCTTCACGCCCACTCAGAAGACTGATTTGGGGCGGCTGGACACCCACGCGCAGCCATTTTCGGGCCTAGCGATGGACGAGCAGGTACAGCCAATCAGAACCCTGGGCCAGGGACAGCTAGGGGCGTGGCTAGACCCAAGCCCAGGCTGGAAGAGGGGCTGGGAAGAGCGGGCTGACGGGGACGTGACCCCAGCAACATGGCTGCTGCAGGGGTCCCCAGGCTCGGCCAAGTTCGTCTCCTGGGAAGCAACCAGCAGTCTTCACGCCCACTCGGAAGGCTGCTTCGGGGCGTCTGGACACCCACGTGCCTCCCTTTTGGGCCTAGCAGTGGACGAGCAGGTACAGAAAATCCGACACATGGGACAGGAAACGCTAGGGGAGTGGCTAGACCCAAGCCTGGGCGGCAAGAGGGAAGAGGGCGGGGCTGACGCTCGGGGATGTGACCCCAGCAACATGGCTGCTGCAGTGGTCTCCAGGTCGGCCAAGTTCGTCTCCTGGGAAGCAACAGCAGTCTTCACGCCCTCTCGGAAGGCTGATTCAGTGCGGCTGGACCCCATGCGAGACCCTTTTCTGGCCTAGCGTGGACGAGCGGGTACAGCCAATCCGACCCATGGCCTGGGACGCTAGGGGCGTGGCTAGACCCAAGCCCGGGCTGGAAGTGGAGCGGGAAGAGGGGCGGGACTGACGCTCGAGGACGTGACCCCGGCAACATGGCTGCTGCTGGGTCCCCAGGCTCGGCCAAGTTCGTCTCCTGGGAAGCAACCAGCAGTCTTCACGCCCACTCAAAAGGCTGTTTCCTGGCGCCTGGACTCCCACGTAAGGCACTTTTTGGGTCTAGCGTGGACGAGCAGGTACAGCCAATCCGACCTCCGGGCCACAGACCCTAGGGGGTGTGGCTACACCCAAGCCCGGGCCGGAAGTGGGCCGGGAAGAAGGGCGGGCTGACGCTCGGGACGTGACCCCAGCAACATGGCTGCTGCTGGGGTCCCCAGGCTTGGCCAAGTTCGTCTCCTGGGAAGCAACCAGCAGTCTTCACGCCCACTCAGAAGGCTGCTTCTGGGTGGCTGGACCCCCTCGCGCGTCCTTTTTCAAGCCTAGCGTGGACGAGCAGGTACAGCCAATCTGAGACCCTGGGCCTGGAAACGCTAGGGGTGTGGCTAAACCAAAGCCCACGCGGGCAAGAGGGCGTGGGCTGATGCTCGGGGACGTGACCCCAGGCAACATGGCTGCTGCCGGGGTTCCCAGGCTCGGCCAAGTTCGTCTCCTGGGAAGCAAGCAGCAGTCTTCACGCCCACTCGGAAGGCTGCTTCTAGGCGACTGGACCCCATGCGCGGCCATTTTCGGGCCTAGCGTGGACGAGCAGGTACAGCCAATCCGACCCCAGGCCTGGGATGCTAGGGCGTGGACTAGACCCAAGCCCGGGCTGGAAGAGGGGCCGGGAAGAGGGGCGGGACTGACGCTCTAGGACGTGACCCAGGCAACATGGCTGCTGCAGGGGACCCCAGGCTCGGCCAAGTTCGTCTCCTGGGAAGCAACCAGCAGTCTTCACGCCCACTCAGAAGGCTGCTTCAGGGCGGGAGGAGCAACACGCGAGGCCCTTTTCGGGCCAGCATGGACGAGCTTGTACAGCCAATACGAACCTGGGCCGGAAGTGAGCTAGGGCTGTGACTAGACCCAAGCCCGAGCTGGCAAGAGAGAGGCGGGGCTGACTCCCGGGGACGTGACGCCCAGCAACATGGCTGCTGCGGGGGTCCCAGGCTCGGCCAAGTTCGTCTCCTGGGAAGCAAGCAGCAGTCTTCACGCCCACTCGGAAGGCTGCTTCTGGGAGCCTGGACAGCTGACGCCCGGCCATTTTCGGGCCTAGCGTGGACGAGCGGGTACAGCCAATCCGACCCTGGGCATGGGACGCTAGGGGCGTGGCTAGAACCAAGCCCTGGCCAGGAACATGGGCTGGCAAGAGGGGCGGGGCTGACACTCGGGGACGTGACCCCCAGCAACATGGCTGCTGCCGGGGTCCCCAGGCTCTCCCAAGTTCGTCTCCTGGGAAGCAACCAGCAGTGTTCACGCCCACTTGGAAGGCTGCTTCGGGCAGCTGGACCCCACGTCCGGCCATTTTCGGGCCTAGAGTGGACGATCGGGTACAGCCAATCTGAGACCCGGCCCAGGGACACTAGGGGCGTGGCTAGACCCAAGCCCAGGCCGGCAAGTGGGGCTGGGAAGAGGGGCGGGCCTGACGCTCAGGGACGTGACCCCCAGCAACATGGCTGCTGCAGTGGTCCCCAGGCTCGGCCAAGTTCGTCTCCTGGGAAGCAACCAGCAGTCTTCACACCCACTCGGAAGGCTGCTTTGGGGCGGCTGGACACACACGCGGGTCCCTTTTCGGGCCTAGCGTGGACGAGCAGGTACAGCCAATCCGACCCCCAGGCCTGGGATGCTAGGGCGTGGCTAGACCCAAGCCCGGCTGGAAGAGGGGCCGGGAAGAGGGGCGGGGCTGACGCTCGGGGACGTGACCCCCTGCAACATGGCTGCTGCTGGGGTCCCCAGGCTCGGCCAAGTTCGTCTCCTGGGAAGCAACCAGCAGTCTTCACGCCCAATTGGAAGGCTGCTTCAGGTGGCTGGACATCCTCGTGTGGCCATTTTAGGGCCTAGCGTGGATGATCAGGTACAGCCAATCCGACCCTGGGCCAGGAAACGCTAGGGGCGTGACTAGACCCAAGCCCGGGCGGGAAGAGGCCGGGAAGAGGGGCGGGGCTGACGCTCGGGGATGTGACCCCCGGCAACATGGCTGCGGCCAGGGTCCCCAGGCTCGGCCAAGTTCGTCTCCTGGGAAGCAACCAGCAGTCTTCACGCCCACTTAGAAGGCTGCTTTGGGGAGGCTGGACCCCCACGCGTGGACATTTTCGGGCCTAGCATGGACGAGCAGGTACAGCCAATCCAACCCCTGGGCCAGGGACATTAGGGGTGTTGCTAGACCCAAGCCCGTGCTGGGAAGAGGGGCCGGGAAGAGGGGCGGGGACGTGACCCCCAGCAACATGGCTGCTGCCGGGGTCCCCAGGCTCGGCCAAGTTCGTCTCCTGGGAAGCAACCAGCAGTCTTCACGCCCACTCAGAAGGCTGCTTCTGGGCGGCTGGACCCCCACGCCCGGAGATTTTCGGGCCTAGCGTGGAAGAGGGGGTACAGCCAATCCGACCCCGGGCATGGGACGCTAGGGGCGTTGCTAGAACCAAGCCCTGGCCAGCAACATGGGCTGGCAAGAGGGGCGGGGAGGACTCGGGGACGTGACCCCTGGCAACATGGCTGCTGCCGGGGTCCCCAGGCTCGGCCAAGTTCGTCTCCTGGGAAGCAACCAGCAGTCTTCACGCCCACTCGGAAGGCTGCTTGGGGCAGCTGGACCCCACGTCTGGCCATTTTCGGGCCTAGCGTGGACGAGCGGGTACAGCCAATCCGACCCCTGGCCAGGGAACGCTAGGGGCGTGGCTAGACCCAAGCCCAGGCCGGCAAGAGGGGCTGGAAGAGGGGCGGGCTGACGCTCAGGGACGTGACCCCCAGCAACATGGCTGCTGCTGGGGTCCCCAGGCTCGGCCAAGTTCGTCTCCTGGGAAGCAACCAGCAGTCTTCACACCCACTCGGAAGGCTGCTTTGGGGCGGCTGGACACACACGCAGGTCCCTTTTCGGGCCTAGCGTGGACGAGCGGGTACAGCCAATCCGACTCCCAGGCCAGGAAATGCTAATGGCGTGGCTAGACTCAAGCCTGAGCTGGCAAGAGAAGCGAGGCTGACGCTCAGGGATGTGACCTAGTGCAGCATGGCTGCTGCTGGGGTCCCCAGGTTCGGCAAAGTTCGTCTCCTGGGAAGCAACCAGCAGTCTTCACGCCCTCTCGGAAGGCTGCTTCGGGGTGGCTGGACCCCACGCCGGCCATTTTCGGGCCTAGCAGTGGACGAGCGGGTACAGCCAATTCGACCCCTGGGCCTGGGACGCTAGGGGCGTGGCTAGACCCAAGGCAGGGCTGGCAAGAGGGGCTGGGAAGAAGGGCGGGGCTGACGCTAGGGACGTGACCCTCGGCAACATGGCTGCTGCAGGGGTCCCCAGGCTCGGCCAAGTTTGTCTCCTGGGAAGGAACCAGCAGTCTTCACGGCAACTCGGAAGGATGCTTCTGGGCGGCTGGACCCCCACGTCCGGCCATTTTCGGGCCTAGAGTGGACGAGCAGGTACAGCCAATCCGACCCCGGGCCCAGGGACACTAGGGGCGTGGCTAGACCCAAGCCCAGGCCGGCAAGTGGGGCTGGGAAGAGGGGCGGGCCTGACGCTCAGGGACGTGACCCACAGCAACATGGCTGCTGCCGGGGTCCCCAGGCTCGGCCAAGTTCGTCTCCTGGGAAGCAACCAGCAGTCTTCACGCCCACTCGGAAGGCTGCTTTGGGGCAGCTGGACACACACGCGGGTCCCTTTTCGGGCCTAGCGTGGACGAGCAGGTACAGCCAATCCGACTCCCAGGCCAGGAAATGCTAATGGCGTGGCTAGACCCAACCCAGGCTGGCAAGTGGGGCTGGGAAGAGGGGCGGTGACGTGACCCCCAGCAACATGGCTGCTGCTGGGGTCCCCAGGCTCGGCCAAGTTCGTCTCCTGGGAAGCAACCAGCAGTCTTCACGCCCACTCAGAAGGCTTCTTCGGGGTGGCTGGACCCCCACGCCGGCCATTTTCGGGTCTAGCGTGGACGAGCGGGTACAGCCAATCCGACCCCAATCCAGGAAATGCTAAGGGCGTGACTAGTCCCAAGCCTGGCCTGGCAAGGGGAACCGAGGCTGACTCCCGGGGACGTGACCCCCGGCAACATGGCTGCTGCTGGGGTCCCCAGGCTTGGCCAAGTTCGTCTCCTGGGAAGCAACCAGCAGTCTTCACGCCCACTCAGAAGGCTGCTTCTGGGCGGCTGGACACCCAAGCCGAGCCATTTTCGGGCCTAGCATGGACGAGCAGGTACAGCCAATCAGAACCCCGGCCAGGGACACTAGGGGCGTGGCTAGACCCAAGCCCAGGCTGGCAAATGGGGCTGGGAAGAGAGGCGAGGGACGTGACCACCAGCGAACATGGCTGCTGCAGGGGTCCACAGGCTGGCCAAGTTCGTCTCCTGGGAAGCAACCAGCAGTCTTCACGCCCACTCGGAAGGCTGCTTCGGGGCGTCTGGACACCCACGTGCCTCCCTTTTGTGCCTAGCAGTGGACGAGCAGGTACAGCCAATCCGACTCCCGGGACAGGAAACGCTAGGGGCGTGGCTAGACCCAAGCCCGGGCTGGCAAAGAGGAAGACGGGGCTGACGCTCGGGGATGTGACCCCAGGCAACATGGCTGCTGCAGGGTCCCCAGGCTCGGCCAAGTTCGTCTCCTGGGAAGCAAGCAGCAGTCTTCACGCCCACTCAGAAGGCTGCTTCTAGGCGGATGGACCCCAATGCGAGACCCTTTTCTGGCCTAGCGTGGACGAGCGGGTACAGCCAATCCGACCCCAGTCCTGGGCACGCTAGGGGCGTGCTAGACCCAAGCCCGGGCTGGAAGTGGAGCGGAAGAGGGGCGGGGCTGACGCTCGAGGACGTGACCCCGGCAACATGGCTGCTGCTGGGATCCCCAGGCTCGGCCAAGTTCGTCTCCTGGGAAGCAACCAGCAGTCTTCACGCCCACTCGGAAGGCTGCTTCGGGGCGGCTGGACCACCACGTGGCCCTTTTCGGGCCTAGCGTGGACGAGCAGGTACAACCAATCCGACCTCCCTGCCACGGACGCTAGGGGCGTGGCTAGACCCAAGCCCGGGCTGGAAGTGTGGCCGGGAAGAGGGCGGGGGACGTGACCCCCAGGCAACATGGCTGCTGTCGGGGTCCCCAGGCTCAGCCAAGTTCGTCTCCTGGGAAGCAACCAGCAGTCTTCACGCCCAATCAGAATGCTGCTTCAATGCTGCTGGACCACCAGGCGCGGCCGTTTTCGGGCCTAGAGTGGACGAGCGTGTATAGCCAATCTGAGACCCGGGCTGGAAACGCTAGGGGTGTGGCTAGAACAAAGCCCACGCTGGCAAGAGGGGCGGGGCTGATGCTCGGGGAGGTGACCACAGGCAACATGGCTGCTGCCGGGGTCCCAGGCTCGGCCAAGTTCGTCTCCTGGGAAGCAAGCAGCAGTCTTCACGCCCACTCAGAAGGCTGCTTCTAGGCGGCTGGACCCCATGCCCGGCCATTTTCGGGCCTAGCGTAGACGAGCGGGTACAGCCAATCCGACCCCAGGCCTGGGATGCTAGGGGCGTGACTAGACCCAAGCCCGGGCTGGAAGAGGGGCCGGGAAGAGGGGCGGGGCTGACACTCGGGGACGTGACACCTGGCAACATGGCAGCTGCTGGGGTCTCCAGGCTCGGCCAAGTTCGTCTCCTGGGAAGCAACCAGCAGTCTTCACGCCCAATTGGAAGGCAGCTTCAGGGGGCTGGACCGCAACGCGCGGCCCTTTTCGGGCCTAGCGTGGACGAGAGTGTACAGCCAATCCGACCTCTGGGCCGGCAAGTGAGGTTCGGGATGTGACTAGACCCAAGCCCGAACTGGCATGTGAGGCGGGGCTGACTCCCGGGGACGTGACGCCCAGCAACATGGCTGCTGCGGGGGTCCGCAGGCTTGGCCAAGTTCGTCTCCTGGGAAGCAAGCAGCAGTCTTCACGCCCACTCAGAAGGCTGCTTCTGGGCGGCTGGACCCCCACGCCCGGAGATTTTCGGGCCTAGCGTGGACGAGGGGGTGCAGCCAATCCGACCCCGGGCATGGGACGGTAGGGGCGTTGCTAGAACCAAGCCCTGGCCAGCAACATGGGCTGGCAAGAGCGGCGGGGAGGACATTTGGGGACGTGACCCCTGGCAACATGGCTGCTGCCGGGGTCCCCAGGCTCGGCCAAGTTCGTCTCCTGGGAAGCAACCAGCAGTCTTCACGCCCACTCAGAAGGCTGCATTGGGCCAGCTGGACCCCCACGTCCGGCCATTTTCGGGCCTAGAGTGGACGAGCGGGTACAGCCAATCCTACCCCCGGCCCAGGGACACTAGGGGCGTGGCTAGACCCAAGCCCAGGCCGGCAAGTGGGGCTGGGAAGAGGGGCGGGGCTGACGCTCAGGGACGTGACCCCCAGCAACATGGCTGCTGCAGTGGTCCCCAGGCTCGGCCAAGTTCGTCTCCTGGGAAGCAACCAGCAGTCTTCACACCCACTCGGAAGGCTGCTTTGGGGCGGCTGGACACACACGCAGGTCCCTTTTCGGGCCTAGCGTGGACGAGCGGGTACAGCCAATCCGACTCCCAGGCCTGGGATGCTAGGGCGTGACTAGACCCAAGCCCGGGCTGGAAGAGGGGCCGGGAAGAGGGGAGGGGCTGACGCTCGGGGACGTGACTCCCGGCAACATGGCTGCTGCTGGGGTCCCCAGGCTCGGCCAAGTTCGTCTCCTGGGAAGCAACCAGCAGTCTTCACGCCCACTCGGAAGGCTGCTTCAGGGTGGCTGGACCCCAACGCGCGGCCATTTTCGGGCCTAGCTTGGACGAGCGGGTACAGCCAATCCGACCCTGGGCCAGGAAACGCTAGGGGCGTGACTAGACCCAAGCCCGGGCTGGGAAGTGTGCCCGGGAAGTGGGGCGGGGCTGACGCTTGGGGACTTGACCCCCGGCAACATGGCTGCTGTTGGGGTTCCCCTGGCTCGTCCAAGTCCGTCTCCTGGGAAGCAAACAGCAGTCTTCACGCCCACTTAGAAGGCTGCTTTGGGGCGGCTGTACCCCCAAGCCCAGCCATTTTCGGGCCTAGCTTAGATGAGCGGGTACAGCCAATCCAACCCCCCGGCCAGGGACATTAGGGGTGTTGCTAGACCCAAGCCCGTGCTGGGAAGAGGGGCCGGGAAGAGGGGCGGGGACGTGACCCCCAGCAACATGGCTGCTGCCGGGGTCCCCAGGCTCGGCCAAGTTCGTCTCCTGGGAAGCAACCAGCAGTCTTCACGCCCACTCAGAAGGCTGCTTCAGGGCGGCTGGACCCCCTCACGCGTCGCTATTCGGGCCTAGCGTGGACGAGCAGGTACAGCCAATCCGACTCCCAGGCCAGGAAATGCTAATGGCGTAGCTAGACCCAACCCAGGCTGGCAAGTGGGGCTTGGAAGAGGGGCGGTGACGTGACCCCCAGCAACATGGCTGCTGCTGGGGTTCCCAGGCTCGGCCAAGTTCGTCTCCTGGGAAGCAACCAGCAGTCTTCACGCCCACTCAGAAGGCTTCTTCGGGGTGGCTGTACCCCCACGCCCGGCCATTTTCGGGCCTAGTGTGGACGAGCGGGTACAGCCAATCCGACCCCCAATCCAGGAAATGCTAATGGCGTGACTAGTCCCAAGCCTGGCCTCGCAAGTGAAGCGAGGCTGACTCCGGGGACGTGACCCCGGCAACATGGCTGCTGCTGGGGTCCCCAGGCTTGGCCAAGTTCGTCTCCTGGGAAGCAAGCAGCAGTCTTCACGCCCACTCAGAAGGCTGCTTCTGGGCGGCTGGACACCCAAGCGCAGCCATTTTCGGGCCTAGCGATGGACGAGCGGGTACAGCCAATCAGAACCCTGGCCAGGGACACTAGGGGCGTGGCTAGACCCAAGCCCAGGCTGGCAAGATGGGGCTGGGAAGAGAGGCGAGGACGTGACCACCAGCGAAATGGCTGCTGCAGGGGTCCACAGGCCTGACCAATTTCGTCTCCTGGGAAGCAACCAACAGGCTTCACGCCCACTCGGAAGATTGATTTGGGGCGTCTGGACACCCACGTGCCTCCCTTTTCTGCCTAGAGTGGACGAACAGTTACAGCCAATCTGACTCCCGGGACAGGAAACGCTAGGGGCGTGGCTAGACCCAAGCCTGGCCTGGCAAAAGAAACGGGGCTGACACTCGGGGATTTGACCCCCAGCATCATGGCTATTGCAGTGGTCTCCATGGTCGGCCAAGTTCCATTCCTGGGAAGCAAGCAGCAGTCTTCACGCCCACTCAGAAGGCTGCTTCTAGGCGGATGGACCCCAATGCGAGACCCTTTTCTGGCCTAGCGTGGACGAGCGGGTACAGCCAATCCGACCCCAGTCCTGGGACGCTAGGGGCGTGCTTAGACCCAATCCCGGGCTTGGAAGTGGAGCTGGAAGAGGGGCGGGACTGACGCTCGAGGACGTGACCCCCGCCAACATGGCTGTTGCTGGGATCCCCAGGTTCGACCAAGTTCGTCTCCTGGGAAGCAACCAGCAATCTTCACGCCCACTCAGAAGGCTGCTTTGGGGCGGCTGGACACACACGTGGCCCTTTTTGGGCCTAGCGTAGACTAGCAGGTACAACCAATCCGACCTCCCTTCCACGGACGCTAGGGGCGTGGCTAGACCCAAGCCCGGGCTTGGAAGTGTGGCCGGGAAGAAGGGCGGGGACGTGACCCCCAGCAACATGGCTGCTGTCGGGGTCCCCAGGCTTGGCCAAGTTCGTCTCCTGGGAAGCAACCAGCAGTATTCACTCCCACTCAGAAGGCTGCTTTGGGCGGCTGGACCCCCACGAGCGGCCATTTTCGGGCCTAGAGTGGACGATCGGGTACAGCCAATCTGAGACCCGGGCTTGGAAATGCTAGGGGTGTGGCTAAACAAAAGCCCACGCTGGCAAGAGGGGTGGGTTCTGATGCTCGGGGAGGGGACCACAAGCAACATGGCTGCTGCCGGGATTCCCAGGCTCGGCCAAGTTCATCTCCTGGGAAGCAAGCAGCAGTCTTCACGCCCACTCAGAAGGCTGTTTCTAGGCGAATGGACCCCTATGCCCGGCCATTTTCGGGCCTAGCGTAGACGAGCGGGTACAGCCAATCCGACCACCAGGCCTGGGATGCTAGGGGCGTGGACTAGACCCAAGCCCGGGCTTGGAAGAGGGGCCGGGAAGAGGGGAGGGGCTGACCCGGGGGACGTGACACAAGCCAACATGGCTGCTGCTGGGGTCCCCAGGCTCGGCCAAGTTCGTCTCCTGGGAATCATCCAGCAGTCTTCACGTCCACTCAGAAGGCTGCTTCAGGTGGCTGGACCGCAACGCGCGGCCATTTTCTGTCCTAGCATGGACGAGCGGGTACAGCCAAGCCAAAACCTGGGCCGGCAAGTGAGGCTTGGGATGTGACTAGACCCAAGCCCGAGCTGGCAAGAGAAGCGGGGCTGACGCTCCGGGGACGTGACACCCAACAACATGGCTGCTGCGGGGGTCCGCAGGCTCGGCCAAGTTCGTCTCCTGGGAAGCAAGCAGCAGTCTTCACGCCCAATCAGAAGGCTGCTTCTGGGCGCCTGGTCAGCTGAGCCCGGCCATTTTCGGGCCTAGTGTGGACGAGGGGGTGCAGCCAATCCGACCCCGGGCATGGGACACTAGGGGCGTGGCTAGACCCAAGCCCAGGCCGGCAAGAGTGGCTGGGAAGAGGGGCGGGCCTGACGCTCAGGGACGTGACCCCCAGCAAAATGGCTGCTGCAGTGGTCCCCAGGCTCGGCCAAGTTCGTCTCCTGGGAAGCAACCAGCAGTCTTCACACCCACTCGGAAGGCTGCTTTGGGGCGGCTGGACACACACACAGGTCCCTTTTCTGGCCTAGCGTAGACGAGCGGGTACAGCCAATCCGACCACCAGGCCTGGGATGCTACGGGCGTGACTAGACCCAAGTCCGGGCTTGGAAGAGGGGCCGGGAAGAGGGGAGGGGCTGACGCTCGGGGACGTGACTCCCGGAAACATGGCTGCTGCTGGGGTCCCCAGGCTCGGCCAAGTTCGTCTCCTGTGAAGCATCCAGCAGTCTTCACGTCCACTTGCAAGGCTGCTTCAGGTGCCTGGACCCCAACGCGTGGCCATTTTCGGGCCTAGCTTGGACGAGCGGGTACAGCCAATCCGACCCTGGTCCAGGAAACGCTAGGGGCCTGACTAGACCCAAGCCCGTGCTGGGAAGTGTGCCCGGGAAGTGGGGCGGGGCTGACGCTTGGGGACTTGACCCCCGGCAACATGGCTGCTGTTGGGGTTCCCCTGGCTCGTCCAAGTCCGTCTCCTGGGAAGCAACCAGCAGTCTTCACGCCCACTCAGAAGGCTTCTTCGGGGTGGCTGTACCCCCACGCCCGGCCATTTTCGGGCCTAGTGTGGACGAGCGGGTACAGCCAATCCGACCCCCAATCCAGGAAATGCTAATGGCGTGACTAGTCCCAAGCCTGGCCTTGCAAGTGAACCGAGGCTGACTCCCGGTGACCTGACCCCCGGCAACATGGCTGCTGCTGGGGTCCCCAGGCTTGGCCAAGTTTGTCTCCTTCGAAGCAAGCAGCAGTCTTCACGCCCACTCAGAAGGCTGCTTCTGGGCGGCTGTACACCCAAGCCCAGCCATTTTCGGGCCTAGGATGGACGAGCGGGTACAGCCAATCAGAACCCCGGCCCAGGGACACTAGGGGCGTGGCTAGACCCAAGCCCAGGCTGGCAAATGGGGCTGGGAAGAGAGGCGAGGACGTGACCACCAGCGAAATGGCTGCTGCAGGGGTCCACAGGCCTGACCAATTTCGTCTCCTGGGAAGCAACCAACAGGCTTCACGCCCACTCGGAAGATTGATTCGGGGCGTCTGGACACCCACGTGCCTCCCTTTTGTGCCTAGAGTGGACGAACAGTTACAGCCAATCCGACTCCCGGGACAGGAAACGCTAGGGGCGTGGCTAGACCCAAGCCTGGGCTGGCAAAAGAAACGGGGCTGACACTCGGGGATTTGACCCCCAGCATCATGGCTATTGCAGTGGTCTCCATGGTCGGCCAAGTTCCTTTCCTGGGAAGCAAGCAGCAGTCTTCACGCCCACTCAGAAGGCTGCTTCTAGGCGGATGGACCCCAATGCGAGACCCTTTTCTGGCCTAGCGTGGACGAGCGGGTACAGCCAATCCGACCCCCAGTCCTGGGCCGCTAGGGGCGTGCTTACACCCAATCCCGGGCTTGGAAGTGGAGCTGGGAAGAGGGGAGGGACTGACGCTCGAGGACGTGACCCCCGCCTACATGGCTGTTGCTGGGATCCCCAGGTTCGACCAAGTTCGTCTCCTGGGAAGCAACCAGCAATCTTCACGCCCACTCAGAAGGCTGCTTTGGGGCGGCTGGACACACACGTGGCCCTTTTTGGGCCTAGCATAGACTAGCAGGTACAACCAATCCGACCTCCCTTCCACGGACGCTAGGGGCGTGGCTAGACCCAAGCCCGGGCTTGGAAGTGTGACCGGGAAGAAGGGCGGGGACGTGACCCCCAGCAACATGGCTGCTTTCGGGGTCCCCAGGCTTGGCCAAGTTCGTCTCCTGGGAAGCAACCAGCAGTATTCACTCCAACTCAGAAGGCTGCTTTGGGCGGCTGGAACCCCACGCGCGGCCATTTTCGGGCCTAGAGTGGACGATCGGGTACAGCCAATCTGAGACCCGGGCTTGGAAACGCTAGGGGTGTGGCTAAACAAAAGCCCACGCTGGCAAGAGGGGTGGGTTCTGATGCTCGGGGAGGGGACCACAAGCAACATGGCTGCTGCCGGGGTTCCCAGGCTCGGCCAAGTTCGTCTCCTGGGAAGCAAGCAGCAGTCTTCACGCCCACTCAGAAGGCTGTTTCTAGGCGAATGGACCCCTATGCCCGGCCATTTTCGGGCCTAGCGTAGACGAGCGGGTACAGCCAATCCGACCACCAGGCCTGGGATGCTAGGGGTGTGACTAGACCCAAGCCCGGGCTTGGAAGAGGGGCCGGGAAGAGGGGAGGGGCTGACCCGGGGGACGTGACACAAGCCAACATGGCTGCTGCTGGGGTCCCCAGGCTCGGCCAAGTTCGTCTCCTGGGAATCATCCAGCATTCTTCACGTCCACTCAGAAGGCTGCTTCAGGTGGCTGGACCGCAACGCGCGGCCATTTTCTGTCCTAGCATGGACGAGCGGGTACAGCCAAGCCAAAACCTGGGCCGGCAAGTGAGGCTTGGGATGTGACTAGACCCAAGCCCGAGCTGGCAAGAGAAGCGGGGCTGACTCCCGGGGACGTGACGCCCAACAACATGGCTGCTGCGGGGGTCCGCAGGCTTGGCCAAGTTCGTCTCCTGGGAAGCAAGCAGCAGTCTTCACGCCCAATCAGAAGGCTGCTTCTGGGCGCCTGGTCAGCTGAGCCCGGCCATTTTCGGGCCTAGTGTGGACGAGGGGGTGCAGCCAATCCGACCCCGGGCATGGGACGCTAGGGGCGTTGCTAGAACCAAGCCCTGGCCAGCAACATGGGCTGGCAAGAGGGGCGGGGAGGACATTTGGGGACGTGACCCCTGGCCAAATGGCTGCTGCCGGGGTCCCCAGGCTCGGCCAAGTTCGTCTCCTGGGAAGCAACCAGCAGTCTTCACGCCCACTCAGAAGGCTGCATTGGGCCAGCTGGACCCCCACGTCCGGCCATTTTCCGGCCAAGAGTGGACGAGCGGGTACAGCCAATCCTACCCCCGGCCCAGGGACACTAGGGGCGTGGCTAGACCCAAGCCCAGGCCGGCAAGTGGGGCTGGGAAGAGGGGCGGGCCTGACGCTCAGGGACGTGACCCCCAGCAACATGGCTGCTGCAGTGGTCCCCAGGCTCGGCCAAGTTCGTCTCCTGGGAAGCAACCAGCAGTCTTCACACCTACTTGGAAGGCTGCTTTGGGGCGGCTGGACACACACGCAGGTCCCTTTTCTGGCCTAGCGTAGACGAGCGGGTACAGCCAATCCGACCACCAGGCCTGGGATGCTACGGGCGTGACTAGACCCAAGCCCGGGCTTGGAAGAGGGGCCGGGAAGAGGGGAGGGGCTGACGCTCGGGGACGTGACTCCCGGAAACATGGCTGCTGCTGGGGTCCCCAGGCTCGGCCAAGTTCGTCTCCTGTGAAGCATCCAGCAGTCTTCACGTCCACTTGCAAGGCTGCTTCAGGTGCCTGGACCCCAACGCGTGGCCATTTTCGGGCCTAGCTTGGACGAGCAGGTACAGCCAATCCGACCCTGGTCCAGGAAACGCTAGGGGCGTGACTAGACCCAAGCCCGGGCAGGGAAGTGTGCCCGGGAAGTGGGGCGTGGCTGACGCTTGGGGACTTGACCCCCGGCAACATGGCTGCTGTTGGGGTTCCCCTGGCTCGTCCAAGTCCGTCTCCTGGGAAGCAACCAGCAGTCTTCACGCCCACTCAGAAGGCTTCTTCGGGGTGGCTGTACCCCCACGCCCGGCCATTTTCGGGCCTAGTGTGGACGAGCGGGTACAGCCAATCCGACCCCCAATCCAGGAAATGCTAATGGCGTGACTAGTCCCAAGCCTGGCCTTGCAAGTGAACCGAGGCTGACTCCCGGTGACCTGACCCCCGGCAACATGGCTGCTGCTGGGGTCCCCAGGCTTGGCCAAGTTTGTCTCCTTCGAAGCAAGCAGCAGTCTTCACGCCCACTCAGAAGGCTGCTTCTGGGCGGCTGTACACCCAAGCCCAGCCATTTTCGGGCCTAGGATGGACGAGCGGGTACAGCCAATCAGAACCCCGGCCCAGGGACACTAGGGGCGTGGCTAGACCCAAGCCCAGGCTGGCAAATGGGGCTGGGAAGAGAGGCGAGGACGTGACCACCAGCGAAATGGCTGCTGCAGGGGTCCACAGGCCTGACCAATTTCGTCTCCTGGGAAGCAACCAACAGGCTTCACGCCCACTCGGAAGATTGATTCGGGGCGTCTGGACACCCACGTGCCTCCCTTTTGTGCCTAGAGTGGACGAACAGTTACAGCCAATCCGACTCCCGGGACAGGAAACGCTAGGGGCGTGGCTAGACCCAAGCCTGGGCTGGCAAAAGAAACGGGGCTGACACTCGGGGATTTGACCCCCAGCAATCATGGCTATTGCAGTGGTCTCCATGGTCGGCCAAGTTCCTTTCCTGGGAAGCAAGCAGCAGTCTTCACGCCCACTCAGAAGGCTGCTTCTAGGCGGATGGACCCCAATGCGAGACCCTTTTCTGGCCTAGCGTGGACGAGCGGGTACAGCCAATCCGACCCCCAGTCCTGGGCCGCTAGGGGCGTGCTTACACCCAATCCCGGGCTTGGAAGTGGAGCTGGGAAGAGGGGAGGGACTGACGCTCGAGGACGTGACCCCCGCCAACATGGCTGTTGCTGGGATCCCCAGGTTCGACCAAGTTCGTCTCCTGGGAAGCAACCAGCAATCTTCACGCCCACTCAGAAGGCTGCTTTGGGGCGGCTGGACACACACGTGGCCCTTTTTGGGCCTAGCGTAGACTAGCAGGTACAACCAATCCGACCTCCCTTCCACGGACGCTAGGGGCGTGGCTAGACCCAAGCCCGGGCTTGGAAGTGTGGCCGGGAAGAAGGGCGGGGACGTGACCCCCGGAAACATGGCTGCTTTCGGGGTCCCCAGGCTTGGCCAAGTTCGTCTCCTGGGAAGCAACCAGCAGTATTCACTCCCACTCAGAAGGCTGCTTTGGGCGGCTGGACCCCCACGCGCGGCCATTTTCGGGCCTAGAGTGGACGATCGGGTACAGCCAATCTGAGACCCGGGCTTGGAAACGCTAGGGGTGTGGCTAAACAAAAGCCCACGCTGGCAAGAGGGGTGGGTTCTGATGCTCGGGGAGGGGACCACAAGCAACATGGCTGCTGCCGGGGTTCCCAGGCTCGGCCAAGTTCGTCTCCTGGGAAGCAAGCAGCAGTCTTCACGCCCACTCAGAAGGCTGCTTCTAGGCGAATGGACCCCTATGCCCGGCCATTTTCGGGCCTAGCGTAGACGAGCGGGTACAGCCAATCCGACCACCAGGCCTGGGATGCTAGGGGCGTGACTAGACCCAAGCCCGGGCTTGGAAGAGGGGCCGGGAAGAGGGGAGGGGCTGACGCTCGGGGACGTGACTCCCGGCAACATGGCTGCTGCTGGGGTCCCCAGGCTCGGCCAAGTTCGTCTCCTGGGAATCATCCAGCATTCTTCACGTCCACTCAGAAGGCTGCTTCAGGTGGCTGGACCGCAACGCGCGGCCATTTTCTGTCCTAGCATGGACGAGCGGGTACAGCCAATCCTACCCCTGGGCCGGCAAGAGAGGCTAGGGGCGTGGCTAGACCCAAGGCAGGGCTGGCAAGAGGGGCTGGGAAGAAGGGCGGGGCTGACGCTAGGGACGTGACCCTCGGCAACATGGCTGCTGCAGGGGTCCCCAGGCTCAGCCATGTTTGTCTCCTGGGAAGGAACCAGCAGTCTTCACGGCAACTCAGAAGGATGCTTCTGGGCGGCTGGACCCCCACGTGCAGCCCTTTTCGGGCCTAGCATGGACGAGCGGGTACAGCCAATCCGACTCCCAATCCAGGAAATGCTGATGGCGTGGCTAGACCCAACCCAGCCTGGCAAGTGGGGCTGGGAAGAGGGGCGGTGACGTGACCCCCAGCAACATGGCTGCTGCCGGGGTTCCCAGGCTCGGCCAAGTTCGTCTCCTGGGAAGCAACCAGCAGTCTTCACGCCCACTCAGAAGGCTTCTTCGGGGTGGCTGTACCCCCACGCCCGGCCATTTTAGGGCCTAGTGTGGACGAGCGGGTACAGCCAATCCGACCCCCTGGCCAGGAAATGCTAGGGGCGTGGCTAGACCCAAGCCTGGCCTCGCAAGAGGTGAACCGAGGCTGACTCCCGGGGACCTGACCCCCGGCAACATGGCTGCTGCTGGGGTCCCCAGGCTTGGCCAAGTTCGTCTCCTGGGAAGCAAGCAGCAGTCTTCACGCCCACTCGGAAGGCTGCTTTGGGCCAGCTGGACCCCCACGAGCGGCCATTTTCGGGCCTAGCGTGGACGATCGGGTACAGCCAATCTGAGACCCGGGCTTGGAAACACTAGGGGCGTGGCTAGACACAAGCCCACGCTGGCAAGAGGGGTGGGTGCTGATGCTCGGGGAGGTGACCACAGCAACATGGCTGCTGCCGGGGTTCCCAGGCTCGGCCAAGTTCGTCTCCTGGGAAGCAAGCAGCAGTCTTCACGCCCACTCAGAAGGCTGCTTCTGGCGGCTGGACCCCATGCGCGGCCCTTTTCGGGCCTAGCGTGGACGAGCGGGTACAGCCAATCCGACCACCAGGCCAGGGAATGCTAGGGGCGTGACTAGAACCAAGCCCAGGCTGGAAGAGGGGCCGGAAGAGGGGAGGGGCTGACGCTCGGGTCGTGACCCCGGCAAACATGGCTGCTGCTGGGGTCCCAGGCTCGGCCAAGTTCGTCTCCTGGGAAGCAACCAGCAGTCTTCACGCCCACTCGCAAGGCTGCTTCAGGTGGCTGGACCGCAACGCGCGGCCATTTTCGGGCCTAGCTTGGACGAGCGGGTACAGCCAATCCGACCCTGGTCCAGGAAACACTAGGGGCGTGACTAGACCCAAGCCCGTGCTGGGAAGTGCCCGGGAAGAGGGGCGGGGCTGACGCTCGGGGACGTGACCCCCGGCAACATGGCTGCTGCTGGGGTCCCCAGGCTCGGCCAAGTTCGTCTCCTGGGAAGCAAACAGCAGTCTTCACGCCCACTTAGAAGGCTGCTTTGGGGCGGCTGTACCCCCAAGCCCAGCCATTTTCGGGCCTAGCTTGGATGAGCGGGTACAGCCAATCCAACCCCCGGGCCAGGGACATTAGGGGTGTTGCTAGACCCAAGCCCGTGCTGGGAAGAGGGGCCGGGAAGAGGGGCGGGGACGTGACCCCCAGCAACATGGCTGCTGCCGGGGTCCCCAGGCTCGGCCAAGTTCGTCTCCTGGGAAGCAAGCAGCAGTCTTCACGCCCACTCGGAAGGCTGCTTTGGGCCAGCTGGACCCCCACGAGCGGCCATTTTCGGGCCTAGCGTGGACGATCGGGTACAGCCAATCTGAGACCCGGGCTTGGAAACACTAGGGGTGTGGCTAAACAAAAGCCCACGCTGGCAAGAGGGGTGGGTTCTGATGCTCGGGGAGGGGACCACAAGCAACATGGCTGCTGCCGGGGTTCCCAGGCTCGGCCAAGTTCGTCTCCTGGGAAGCAAGCAGCAGTCTTCACGCCCACTCAGAAGGCTGCTTCTAGGCGAATGGACCCCTACGCCGGCCATTTTCGGGCCTAGCGTAGACGAGCGGGTACAGCCAATCCGACACCAGGCCTGGGATGCTAGGGGCGTGACTAGACCCAAGCCCAGGCTGGAAGAGGGGCCGGGAAGAGGGGCGGGGCTGACGCTCGGGTCCGTGACTCCCGGAAACATGGCTGCTGCTGGGGTCCCCAGGCTCGGCCAAGTTCGTCTCCTGTGAAGCATCCAGCAGTCTTCACGTCCACTCGCAAGGCTGCTTCAGGTGCCTGGACCCCAACGCGCGGCCATTTTCGGGCCTAGCTTGGACGAGCGGGTACAGCCAATCCGACCCTGGTCCAGGAAACGCTAGGGGCGTGACTAGACCCAAGCCCGGGCTGGGAAGTGTGCCCGGGAAGTGGGGCGGGGCTGACGCTTGGGGACGTGACCCCCGGCAACATGGCTGCTGTTGGGGTTCCCCTGGCTCGTCCAAGTCCGTCTCCTGGGAAGCAAACAGCAGTCTTCACGCCCACTTAGAAGGCTGCTTTGGGGCGGCTGTACCCCCAAGCCCAGCCATTTTCGGGCCTAGCTTGGATGAGCGGGTACAGCCAATCCAACCCCCGGGCCAGGGACATTAGGGGTGTTGCTAGACCCAAGCCCGTGCTGGGAAGAGGGGCCGGGAAGAGGGGTGGGGACGTGACCCCCAGCAACATGGCTGCTGCCGGGGTCCCCAGGCTCGGCCAAGTTCGTCTCCTGGGAAGCAACCAGCAGTCTTCACGCCCACTCAGAAGGCTGCTTCAGGGCGGCTGGACCCCCTCGCGCGTCGCTATTCGGGCCTAGCGTGGACGAGCAGGTACAGCCAATCCGACTCCCAGGCAAGGAAACGCTAGGCGCGTGGCTAGACCCAAGCCTGGGCTAGCAAGAGAAGCGGGGCTGACGCTCGGGGACTTGACCCCAGGCAACATGGCTGTTGCAGGGGTCTCCAGGCTCGGCCAAGTTCGTCTCCTGGGAAGCAAGCAGCAGTCTTCACGCCCAATCAGAAGGCTGCTTCTGGGCGGCTGGACCCCCACGCCCGGAGATTTTCGGGCCTAGCGTGGACGAGGGGGTGCAGCCAATCCGACCCCGGGCATGGGACGCTAGGGGCGTTGCTAGAACCAAGCCCTGGCCAGCAACATGGGCTGGCAAGAGGGGCGGGGAGGACATTTGGGGACGTGACCCCTGGCCACATGGCTGCTGCCGGGGTCCCCAGGCTCGGCCAAGTTCGTCTCCTGGGAAGCAACCAGCAGTCTTCACGCCCACTCAGAAGGCTGCTTCAGGGCGGCTGGACCCCCACGTCCGGCCCTTTTCGGGCCTAGCATGGACGAGCAGGTACAGCCAATCCGACTCCCAGGCCAGGAAATGCTAGGGGCGTGGCTAGACCCAAGCCCAGGCTGGCAAGAGGGGCTGGGAAGAGGGGCGGGTGACGTGACCCCCAGCAACATGGCTGCTGCCGGGGTTCCCAGGCTCGGCCAAGTTCGTCTCCTGGGAAGCAACCAGCAGTCTTCACGCCCACTCAGAAGGCTGCTTCGGGGTGGCTGGACCCCCACGCGCGGCCATTTTCGGGCCTAGCGTGGACGAGCGGGTACAGCCAATCCGACCCCATGGCCAGGAAATGCTAGGGCGTGACTAGACCCAAGCCTGGCCTGGCAAGTGAGAGCGAGGCTGACGCTCGGGGACGTGACCCCTGGCAACATGGCTGCTGCTTGGGTCCCCAGGCTCGGCCAAGTTCGTCTCCTGGGAAGCAACCAGCAGTCTTCACGCCCACTCGGAAGGCTGCTTCTGGGCGCTGGACCCCACGAGCGGCCATTTTCGGGCCTAGCAGTGGACGAGCGGGTACAGCCAATCCGACCCTGGGCTGGAAACGCTAGGGGCGTGGCTAGACACAAGCCCACGCCGGGAAGAGGGGCGGGGCTGATGCTCGGGGAGGTGACCCAGGCAACATGGCTGCTGCCGGGGTCACCAGGCTAGGCCATGTTCGTCTCCTGGGAAGCAACCACCAGTCTTCACGCCCACTCAGAAGGCTGCTTCGGGGTGGCTGCTCCCCCATGCCCAGCCCTTTTCGGGCCTAGCTTGGACGAGCAGGTACAGCCAATCCGACCCCCGGGCCAGGGACACTAGGGGCGTGGCTAGACCCAAGACCGGGCAGGGAAGACGGGCCGGGAAGACAGTCGGGGCTGACGCTCGGGGACGTGACTCCCAGCAACATGGCTGCTGCCGGGGTCCCCAGGCTCGGCCAAGTTCGTCTCCTGGGAAGCAACCAGCAGTCTTCACGCCCACTCAGAAGGCTGCTTCAGGGCGGCTGGACCACCTCGCGCGTCGCTATTCGGGCCTAGCGTGGACGAGCAGGTACAGCCAATCCGACTCCAGGCCAGGAAACGCTAGGCGCGTGGCTAGACCCAAGCCTGGGCTAGCAAGAGAAGCGGGGCTGACGCTCGGGGACTTGACCCCAGGCAACATGGCTGTTGCAGGGGTCTCCAGGCTCGGCCAAGTTCGTCTCCTGGGAAGCAACCAGCAGTCTTCACGCCCACTCAGAAGGCTGCTTCTGGGCGGCTGGACCCCCACGCCCGGAGATTTTCGGGCCTAGCGTGGACGAGGGGGTGCAGCCAATCCGACCCCGGGCATGGGACGCTAGGGGCGTTGCTAGAACCAAGCCCTGGCCAGCAACATGGGCTGGCAAGAGGGGCGGGGAGGACATTTGGGGACGTGACCCCTGGCCAAATGGCTGCTGCCGGGGTCCCCAGGCTCGGCCAAGTTCGTCTCCTGGGAAGCAACCAGCAGTCTTCAAGGCAACTCAGAAGGATGCTTCTGGGCGGCTGGACCCCCACGTGCAGCCCTTTTCGGGCCTAGCATTGACGAGAGGGTACAGCCAATCCGACTCCCAATCCAGGAAATGCTGATGGCGTGGCTAGACCCAAGCCCAGGCCGGCAAGTGGGGCTGGGAAGAGGGGCGGTGACGTGACCCCCAGCAACATGGCTGCTGCCGGGGTTCCCAGGCTCGGCCAAGTTCGTCTCCTGGGAAGCAACCAGCAGTCTTCACGCCCACTCAGAAGGCTTCTTCGGGGTGGCTGTACCCCCACGCCCGGCCATTTTAGGGCCTAGTGTGGACGAGCGGGTACAGCCAATCCGACCCCCAATCCAGGAAATGCTAATGGCGTGACTAGTCCCAAGCCTGGCCTCGCAAGTGAACCGAGGCTGACTCCCGGGGACCTGACCCCCGGCAACATGGCTGCTGCTGGGGTCCCCAGGCTCGGCCAAGTTCGTCTCCTGGGAAGCAACCAGCAGTCTTCACGCCCACTCGGAAGGCTGCTTTGGGCCAGCTGGACCCCCACGAGCGGCCATTTTCGGGCCTAGCGTGGACGAGCGGGTACAGCCAATCTGAGACCCGGGCTTGGAAACGCTAGGGGTGTGGCTAGACACAAGCCCACGCTGGCGAAGAGGGGTGGGTGCTGATGCTCGGGGAGTGGACCACAGCAACATGGCTGCTGCCGGGGTTCCCAGGCTCGGCCAAGTTCGTCTCCTGGGAAGCAACCAGCAGTCTTCACTCCCAATCAGAAGGCTGCTTTGGGGCGGCTGGACCCCCACGTGCGGCCCTTTTCGGGCCTAGCGTGGACGAGCGGGTACAGCCAATCCGACTCCCGGGCCAGGGACACAAGGGACGTGGCTAGACCCAAGCCCAGGCTGGGAAGAGGAGCCGAGAAGAGGGGCGGGGACATGACCGCCAGCAACATGGCTCCTGCCGGGGTCCCCAGGCTCGACCAAGTTTGTCTCCTGGGAAGCAACCAGCAGTCTTCACGCCCACTCGGAAGGCTGCTTCAGGTGCGCTGGACCCCAACGCGCGGCCCTTTTCGGGCCTAGCTTGGACGAGCAGGTACAGCCAATCCGACCCTGGGCCAGGAAACGCTAGGGGCGTGACTAGACCCAAGCCCGGCGGGAAGTGGCCGGGAAGAGGGGCGGGGCTGACGCTCGGGGACGTGACCCTCGGCAAAATGGCTGCTGCTGGGGTCCCCAGCCTCGGGCCAAGTTTGTCTCCTGGGAAGCAACCAGCAGTCTTCACCCCTACTCAGAAGGCTGCTTTGGGGCGGCTGGACCCCCAAGCCCAGCCATTTTCGGGGCTAGCATGGACGAGCGGGTACAGCCAATCCAACCCCTGGGCCGGGGACACAAGCGACGTATCTAGACCCATGCCTGGGCTGGCAAGAGGGGCCGAGAAGAGGGGCGGTGACGTGACCCAAGCAACATGGCTGCTGCCGGGGTTCCCAGGCTTGGACAAGTTTGTCTCCTGGGAAGCAACCAGCCGTCTTCACGCCCACTCGAAAGGCTGCTTCAGGGCGGCTGGACCCCACGCGTCGCTTTTCGGGCCTAGCGTGGACGAGCAGGTACAGCCAATCCGACTCCATGGCCAGGAAACGCTAGGCGCGTGGCTAGACCCAAGCCTGGGCTAGCAAGAGAAGCGGGGCTGACGCTCGGGGACTTGACCCCAGGCAACATGGCTCAGAAGGCTGCTTCTGGGCGGCTGGACCCCCACGCCCGGCCATTTTCGGGCCTAGCGTGGACGAGGGGGTGCAGCCAATCCGACCCCGGGCATGGGACGCTAGGGGCGTTGCTAGAACCAAGCCCTGGCCAGCAACAGGGCTGGAAGGGGGGCGGGGCTGACGCTCGTGGACGTGACCCTCGACAACATGGCAGCTGCTGGGGTCCCCAGGCTCGGGCCAAGTTTGTCTCCTGGGAAGCAACCAGCAGTCTTCAGGCCCACTCAGAAGGCTGCTTCTGGGCGGCTGGACCCCCACATGCGGCCCTTTTCGGGCCTAGCATGGACGAGCGGGTACAGCCAATCCGACTCCCAGGCCAGGAAATGCTAATAGCGTGGCTAGACCCAAGCCCAGGCCGGAAGTGGGGCGGGAAGAGGGGGCTGACGTCGGGACGTGACCCCAGCAACATGGCTGCAGCCGGGGTCCCCAGGCTTGGCCAAGTTCGTCTCCTGGGAAGAAACCAGCAGTTTTCACGCCCACTCGGATGGCTGCTTCGGGGTGCCTGGACCCCCAAGTTCGGCCCTTTTCGGGCTTACGGTGGACGAGCGGGTAGAGCAAATCCTACCCCCTGGCCAGGAAATGCTAGGGGCGTGACTAGACCCAAGCCTGGCCTGGCAAGTGAGAGCGGGGCTGACGCTCGGTGACGTGACCCCCGCCAACATGGCTGCTGCTGGGGTCCCCAGGCTCGGCCAAGTTCGTCTCCTGGGAAGCAACCAGCAGTCTCACGCCCACTCAAAAGGCTGCTTCTGGGCGGATGGAAACAACACGAGCGGCCCTTTTCGGGCCTAGCGTGGACGAGCAGGTACAGCCAATCCGACCCAGGGCCGGGGATGCTGAGGGCATGGCTAGACCCAAGCCCGGGCTGGGCAGAGGGGCGGGGCTGACGCTCGGGGACGTGACCCCTGGCAACATGGCTGCTGCCGGGGTCCCAGGCTCGGCCAAGTTCGTCTCCTGGGAAGCAACCAGCAGTCTTTACGCCCACTCGGAAGTCTGCTTCGGGCGGCTGGACCCCACGCCGGCCCCTTTCGGGCCTAGCGTAGACGAGGAAGTACTGCCAATCCGATTCCTGGGCGGGGAATGCTAGGGGCATGACTAGACCCAAGCCCGGGCCGGAAACAGGGACCAGAAAGGGGCGGGGCTGATGCTCGGGGATGTGACCCCCGGCAACATGGCTGCTGCCGGGGTCCCCAGGTTCGGCCAAGTTCGTCTCCTGGGAAGCAACCAGCAGCCTTCACGCCCACTCGGAAGGCTGCTTCGGGTGGCTGGACCCCACGCGCGGCCCTTTTCGGGCCTAGCATGGACGAGCGGGTACAGCCAATCCGACCCTGGGCCAGGAAAGCTAGGGCGTGGCTAGACCCAAGCCCGAGGCAGGGCAAGAGAGGGCGGGGCTGACGCTCGGGGACGTGACCCCAGCAACATGGCTGCTGCGGGGTCCCCAGGCTCGGCCAAGTTCGTCTCCTGGGAAGCAACCAGCAGTCTTCACGCCCACTCGGAAGGCTGCTTCTGGGCGCCTGGATCCAGCACGCCGGCCTTTTCGGGCCTAGCGTGGACGAGCAGGTACAGCCAATCCGACCCTGGGCCAGGGAACGCTAGGGGCGTGGCTAGACCAAGCCCGGCCGGAACAGGGCTGGAAGAGGGGCGGGGCTGACGCTCGGTGATATGACCCCTGGCAACATGGCTGCTGCCGAGGTCCCCAGGGTGGGCCAATTTCATCTCCTGGGAATCAAGCAGCAGTCTTCACGCCCATTCGAAAGGCTGCTTCGGGGCAGCTGGACCCCACGCGGCCCTTTTCGGGCCTAGCAGTGGACGAGCAGGTACAGCCAATCCGACCCTGGCCAGGGAAGCTAGGGGCGTGGCTAGACCCAAGCCCAGGCCGGAAGAGGGGCGGAAGAGGGGCGGGCTGACGCTCGGGGACGTGACCCCAGCAACATGGCTGCTGCAGGGACCCCAGGCTCGGCCAAGTTCGTCTCCTGGGAAGCAACCAGCAGTCTTCACGCCCACTCGGAAGGCTGCTTCGGGGCGGCTGGACAGCTACGCATGGCCCTTTTCGGGCCTAGCTTGTACGAGCAGGTACAGCCAATCCGACCCTTGGGCTGGGGATGCTAGGGCCGTGACTAGACCCAAGCCCGGGCAGGAAGAGGGGCCGGAAGAGGGGCGGGGCTGACGCTCGGGGATGTGACCCCGGCAACATGGCTGCTGCTGGGGTCCCCAGGCTCGGCCAAGTTCGTCTCTTGAGAAGCAACAAGCAGTCTTCACGCCCACTCGGAAGGCTGCTTCGGGGCCGCTGGACAGCTACGCATGGCCCTTTTCTAGCCTAGCTTGTACGAGCAGGTACAGCCAATCCGACCCTTGGGCTGGTTATGCTAGGGCCGTGACTTGACCCAAGCCCAATCCGTGAAGAGGGGCGGGGCTGACGCTCGAGGATGTGATCCCCGGTAACATGGCTGCTGCTGGGGTCCCCAGGCTCGGCCAAGTTCGTCTCCTGGGAAGCAACCAGCAGTCTTCACGCCCACTTGGAAGGCTGCTTTGGGGCGAATCGACTCTCACGCACGGCCCTTTTCGGGCCTAGCGTGGACGAGCGGGTAGAGCCAATCCGACCCATTGGCCAGGAAACGCTAGGGGCTTGGCTAGACCAAAGCCTGGCCTGGAAGTGAAGGGCGGGCTGACGCTCGGGGACGTGACCCCCGGCAACATGGCTGCTGCCGGGGTCCCCAGGCTCGACCAAGTTCGTCTCCTGGGAAGCAACCAGCAGTCTTCACGACCACTCAGAAGGCTGCTTCAGGGCAACTGGACACCCACCAGAGGCCATTTTCAGACCTAGCGTGGACGAACAGGTACAGCCAATCCGACCCCCGGGCTAGGGACACTAGGGGCGTGGCTAGACCCAATCCCGGGCTTGGAAGAGGGGCCGGGAGCGAGGCTGAGGGACGTGACCACCAGCGAACATGGCTGCTGCCGGGGTCCCCAGGCTAGGCCATGTTCGTCTCCTGGGAAGCAACCAGCAGTCTTCACGCCCACTCAAAAGGCTGCTTCGGGGTGGCTGTACCCCCACGCGCTTCGCATATTGGGCCTAGCGAGAACGAGCAGGTACAGGCAATCCGACACATGGGACAGGAAACGCTAGGGGAGTGGCTAGACCCAAGCACGGGCGGCAAAGAGGAAGACGGGGCTGACGCTCGGGGATGTGACCCCCGGCAACATGGCTGCTGCAGGGTCTCCAGGCTCGGCCAAGTTCGTCTCCTGGGAAGCAACCAGCAGTCTTCACGCCCACTCAGAAGGCTGCTTCTAGGCGGCTGGACCCCACTGCGAGCCCTTTTCGGGCCTAGCGTGGACGAGCAGGTACAGCCAATCCGACCCCAGGCCTGGGACGCTAGGGGCGTGGCTAGACCCAAGCCCGGGCTGGAAGTGGAGCGGGAAGAGGGGCGGGGCTGACGCTCGAGGACGTGACCCCGGCAACATGGCTGCTGCTGGGATCCCCAGGCTCGGCCAAGTTCGTCTCCTGGGAAGCAACCAGCAGTCTTCACGCCCACTCGGAAGGCTGCTTCGGGGCGGCTGGACCCACACGTGGCCCTTTTTGGGCCTAGCATGGACGAGCAGGTACAGCCAATCCGACTCCCTGGCCACGGACGCTAGGGGCGTGGCTAGACCCAAGCCCGGGCTGGAAGTGGGCCGGGAAGAGGGCGGGCTGACGCTTGGGGACGTGACCCTAGGCAACATGGCTGCTGCCGGGATTCCCAGGCTCGGCCAAGTTTGTCTCCTGGGAAGCAACCAGCAGGCTTCACGCCCACTCAGAAGGCTGCTTTGGGGCGACGGGACCCCAACGTGCGGCCGTTTTCGGGCCTAGCGTGGACGAGCAGGTACAGCCAATCCAACTCCCAGGACAGGAAATGCTAGGGGCGTGGCTAGACCAAAGCCCAGGCAGGCAAGAGGGCGATGGGTCTGATGCTCGGGGAGGTGACCACAGGCAACATGGCTGCTGCCGGGGTCCCAGGCTCGGCCAAGTTCGTCTCCTGGGAAGCAACCAGCAGTCTTCACGCCCACTCGGAAGGCTGCTTCTAGGCGGCTGGACCCCACGCCGTCCATTTTCAGGCCTAGCGTGGACGAGCGGGTACAGCCAATCCGACTCCCGGTCCTGGGATGCTAGGGGCGTGGCTAGACCCAAGCAAGGCTGGCAAGAGGGGCTGGGAAGTGGGGCGGGGCTGACGCTCGGGGACGTGACCCTCGGCAAAATGGCTGCTGCTGGGGTCCCCAGCCTCGGGCCAAGTTTGTCTCCTGGGAAGCAACCAGCAGTCTTCACGCCCACTCAGAAGGCTGCTTCTGGGTGGCTGGACCCCCTCGCGCGTCCTTTTTCAAGCCTAGCGTGGACGAGCGGGTACAGCCAATCCGACCCCTGGGCCGGCAAGTGAGGCTAGGGACGTGACTAGACCCAAGCCCGAACTGGCAAGAGAGCTGGGGCTGACGCTCGGGGACGTGACCCCCTGCAACATGGCTGCTGCTGGGGTCCCCAGGCTCGGCCAATTTAGACTACTGGGAAGCAACCAGCAGTCTTCACGCCCAATCAGAAGGCTGCTTCTGGGCGGCTGGACAGCTACGCCGGCCATTTTCGGGCCTAGCGTGGACGAGCGGGTACAGCCAATCCGACCCTGGGCAGGGACGCTAGGGGCGTGGCTAGAACCAAGCCCTGGCCAGGAACAGGGCTGGCAAGAGGGGCGGGGCTGACGCTCGGGGACGTGTCCCCTGGCAACATGGCTGCTGCCGGGGTCCCCAGGCTCGGCCAAGTTCGTCTCCTGGGAAGCAACCAGCAGTCTTCACGCCCACTCGGAAGGCTGCTTCGGGCAGCTGGACCCCACGCTGGCCATTTTCGGGCCTAGAGTGGACGAGCGGGTACAGCCAATCCTACCCCTGGCCCAGGGACACTAGGGGCGTGGCTAGACCCAAGCCCAGGCCGGCAAGTGGGGCTGGGAAGAGGGGCGGGCATGACGCTCAGGGACGTGACCCCAGCAACATGGCTGCTGCCGGGGTCTCCAGGCTCGGCCAAGTTCGTCTCCTGGGAAACAACCAGCAGTGTTCACGCCCACTTGGAAGGCTGCTTTGGGGCGAATCGACTCTCACGCACGGCCCTTTTCGGGCCTAGCGTGGACGAGCGGGTAGAGCCAATCCGACCCAGGCCTGGGAATGCTAGGGCGTGACTAGACCCAAGCCCGGGCTGGAAGAGGGGCCGGGAAGAGGGGCGGGGCTGACGCTCGAGGATGTGATCCCCGGCAACATGGCTGCTGCTGGGGTCCCCAGGCTCCGCCAAGTTCGTCTCCTGGGAAGCAACCAGCAGTCTTCACGCCCACTTGGAAGGCTGCTTCAGGTGGCTGGACCCCACGCGTGGCCATTTTCGGGCCTAGCTTGGACGAGCAGGTACAGCCAATCCGACCCTGGTCCAGGAAACGCTAGGGGCATGACTAGACCGAAGCCCGGGCAGGGAAGTGGGCCGGGAAGAGGGGCGGGGCTGACGCTCGGGGACTTGACCCACGGCAACATGGCTGCTGCCGGGGTCCCCAGGTTCGGCCAGGTTAGTCTCCTGGAAAGCAACCAGCAGCCTTCACGTCCACTCGGAAGGCTGCTTCGGGGTGGCTGGACAGCTACGCCCGGCCCTTTTCGGGCCTAGCGTGGACGAGCAGGTACAGCCAATCCGACCCCATGGCCAGGAAATGCTAGGGCGTGACTAGACCCAAGCCTGGCCGTGCAAGTGAAGGCGAGGCTGACGCTCGGGGACGTGACCCCCGGCAACATGGCTGCTGCCGGGGTCCCCAGGCTCGGCCAAGTTCGTCTCCTGGGAAGCAAGCAGCAGTCTTCACGCCCACTCGGAAGGCTGCTTCTGGGCGGCTGGACACCCACGCGCAGCCATTTTCGGGCCTAGCGATGGACGAGCAGGTACAGCCAATCAGACCCTGGCCAGGGACACTAGGGGCGTGGCTAGACCCAAGCCCAGGCTGGAAGAGGGGCGGGAAGAGAGGCGAGGGACGTGACCACCAGCGAACATGGCTGCTGCAGGGGTCCCCAGGCTCGGCCAATTTCGTCTGCTGGGAAGCAACCAGCAGTCTTCATGCCCACTCGCAAGGGCTGCTTTGGGGCGGCTGGACACCCACGTGCGTCCGTTTTCGGGCTTAGAATGTACGAGCAGCTACAGCCAATCCGACTCCCGGGCCAGGAAACTCTAGGTGCGTGGCTAGACCCAAGCCTGTGCTGGCAAGAGAAGCGGGGCTGACACTCGGGGATTTGACCCCCGCCAACATGGCTGTTTCAGTGGTCTCCATGGTTGGCCAAGTTCGTCTCCTGGGAAGCAAACAGCAGTCTTCACGCCCACTCAGAAGGCTGCTTCTGGGCTGCTGTACCCCCATGCGAGGCCGTTTTCAGGCCTAGCGTGGACGAGCGGCTATAGCTAACACGACCCCAGTGCCAGGGACGCTAGGGGCGTGGCTAGACCCAATCCCGGGCTGGAAGTGGAGCGGGAAGAGGGCGGGGCTGACGCTCGAGGACGTGACCCCGGCAACATGGCTGCTGCTGGGATCCCCAGGCTCGGCCAGTTTCTTCTCCTGGGAAGCAACTAGCAGTCTTCACACCCATTCAGAAGGCTGCTTCGGGGTGGCTGGACCCACACGCTGGCCCTTTTTGGGCCTAGCGTGGACGAGCAGGTACAGCCAATCCGACCTCCTGGCCGGACGCTAGGGGCGTGGCTAGACCCAAGCCCGGGCTGGAAGAGGGGCCGGGAAGAGGGCGGGCTGACGCTCGGGACGTGACACCCGGCAACATGGCTGCTGCCAGGGTCCCCAGGCTCGGCCAAGTTCGTCTCCTGGGAAGCAACCAGCAGTCTTCACGCCCACTCGGAAGGCTGCTTTGGGGCGGCTGGACCCCCACGCGCGGCCCTTTTCGGGCCTAGCTTGGACGAGCGGGTACAGCCAATCTCGACCCGGGCCTGGAAACGCTAGGGGCGTGGCTAGACCAAAGCCCACGCTGGCAAGAGAAGCGGGGTCTGACGCTTGGGGACGTGACCCTAGGCAACATGGCTGCTGCCGGGATTCCCAGGCTCGGCCAAGTTTGTCTCCTGGGAAGCAACCAGCAGGCTTCACGCCCACTCAGAAGGCTGCTTCAGGGCGGCTGGACCCCATGCGCGGCCATTTTCGGGCCTAGCGTGGACGAGCAGGTACAGCCAATCCGACACCAGGGCCGGGATGCTAGGGGCGTGACTAGACCCAAGCCCGGGCTGGAAGAGGGGCCGGAAGAGGGGCGGGGCTGACGCTCGGGGACGTGACCCCAGGCAGCATGGCTGCTGCTGGGGTCCCCAGGCTCGGCCAAGTTCGTCTCCTGGGAAGCAACCAGCAGTCTTCACGCCCACTCGGAAGGCTGCTTCGGGTGGCTGGACCGCAACGCGCGGCCCTTTTCGGGCCTAGCATGGACGAGCGGGTACAGCCAATCCGACCCTGGGCCAGGAAAGGCTAGGGCGTGGCTAGACCCAAGCCAGGGCTGGAAGAGGGGCCGGGAAGAGGGCGGGGCTGACGCTCGGGACGTGACCCTCGGCAACATGGCTGCTGCCGGGGTCCCCAGGCTCGGCCAAGTTCGTCTCCTGGGAAGCAACGAGCAGTCTTCACACCCACTCGGAAGGTTGCTTCTGGGAGGGTGGACCCACACGTGCGGCCCTTTTCGGGGCTAGCATTGACGAGCAGGTACAGGCAATCCGATCCCTGGACTGGGAATGCTAGGGGCGTGGCTAGACCCAACCCAGGCCAGGAAGAGGGGCGGGAAGAGGGGCTGCGTGGACGTGACCCTTGGCAACATGGCTGCTGCAGGGGTCCCCAGGCTCGGCCAAGTTCGTCTCCTGGGCAGCAAACAGCAGTCTTCACTCCCACTCAAAAAGCTGCTTCAGGGTGGCTGGACTCGCAGGCACGTCCATTTTCGGGGCTGGTGTGGACGAGCTGGTACAGCCAATCCGACCCATGGCCAGGAAATGCTAGGGGCGTGGCTAGACCCAAGCCTGGCCGGCAAGGGTGAAGGGCGGGGCTGACGCTCGGGGACGTGACCCCGGCAACATGGCTGCTGCCGGGGTCCCCAGGCTCGGCCAAGTTCGTCTCCTGGGAAGCAAGCAGCAGTCTTCTCGTCCACTCGGAACGCTGCTTCTGGGCAGCTGGACCCCCACGAGCGCCCTTTTCGAGCCTAGCATGGATGAGCGGGTACACCCAATCGGACCCATGAGACAGGAAACACTAGGGGCGTGGCTAGAATCAAGCCCACGCCGGGAAGAGGGGAGGGGCTGATGCTCAGCACGTGACCCCTGGCAACATGGCTGCTGCAGGGACCCCAGGCTCGGCCAAATTCGTCTCCTGGGAAGAAACCAGCAGTCCTCACGCCCACTTGGAAGTCTGCTTCGGGGCGGCTGGACCCCACGCGCGTCCCTTTTCGGGCCTAGCGTGGACGAGCAGGTACAGCCAATCTATCCCCTGGACCGGGGATGCTAGGGGCGTGGCTAGACACAAGCCCAGGTTGGTAAGTGGGGCCCGGAAGAGGGGCGGGGCTGACGCTCGGGATCGTGACCCCGGCAACATGGCTGCTGCCGGGGTCCCAGGCTCGGCCAAGTTCGTCTCCTGGGAAGAAACCAGCAGTCCTCACGCCCACTTGGAAGTCTGCTTCGGGTGGCTGGACCCCACGCGCGGCCCTTTTCGGGCCTAGCGTGGACGAGCAGGTACAGCCAATCCGACCCTGGCCAGGAAACGCTAGGGGCGTGACTAGACCCAAGCCCGGCAGGGAAGGGGCCCGAAGAGGGGCGGGACTGATGCTCGGGGACGTGGCCCCCGGCAACATGGCTGCGGCCAGGGTCTCCAGGCTCGGCCAAGTTCGTCTCCTGGGAAGCAACCAGCAGTCTTCACGCCCACTTGGAAGGCTGCTTTGGGGCGGCTGGACCCCCACGCCCGGCCCTTTTCGAGCCTAGCATGGACGAGCGGGTACAGCCAATCCGACCCATGGGACAGGAAACGCTAGGGGCGTGGGTAGAAACAATCCCAGGCCGGGAAGAGGTGCGGGGCTGATGCTCTGAACGTGACCCCTGGCAACATGGCTGCTGCCGGGGTCCCCAGGCTCGGCCAAGTTTGTCTCCTGGGAAGCAACCAGCAGTCTTCACGCCCACTTGGAAGGCTGCTTCGGGGCGGCTGGACCCACACGCGTGGTCCTATTTCGGGCCTAGCATGGACGAGCAGGTACTGCCAATCTGAATCCTGGGCCAGGAAACACTAGGGGCATGGCTAGACCCAACCCTGTGCCAGAAAGAGGGGCCGGGAAGATGGGGGGGCTGACGTTCGGGGATGTGACCCCTTGCAACATGGCTGCTGCCGGGGTCACCAGGCTAGGCCATGTTCGTCTCCTGGGAAGCAACCAGCAGTCTTCACGCCCACTCAGAAGGCTGCTTCGGGCGGCTGGACCCCACGCCCGGCCCCTTTCGGGCCTAGCGTAGACGAGGAAGTACTGCCAATCCGACCCATGGCCTGGGATGCAAGGGGAGTTTCTAGACATAAGCCCGGGCCGGAAGAGGGGCCGGGAAGAGGGGCGGGGCTGACGGTCAGGGAACGTGACACCCAGGAACATGGCTGGTGCCGGGGACCCCATGCTTGGCAAGGTTCGTCTCCTGGGAAGCAACTAGCAGTCTTCACGCCCACTTGGAAGGCTGCTTTGGGGTGGCTCGACCCCCACGCGCGGCCCTTTTTCGGCCTAGCATGGACGAGCAGGTACAGCCAATCCGACCCTGGGCCAGGAAACGCTAGGGGCGTGGCTAGACCCAAGCCCGGCGGGAAGTGGGCCGGAAGAGGGGCGGGGCTGACGCTCGGGGACGTGACCCCGGCAACATGGCTGCTGCCGGGGTCCCCAGGCTCGGCCAAGTTCGTCTCCTGGGAAGCAACCAGCAGTCTTCACGCCCACTTGGAAGGCTGCTTCGGGGCGGCTGGACCCCACGCGCGCCCTTTTCGGGCCTAGCTGGACGAGCAGGTACAGCCAATCCGACCCCTGGGCCAGGGACAGCTAGGGGCGTGGCTAGACCCAAGCCCGGCCGGGAAGAGGGGCCGGGAAGAGGGGCGGGGACGCGACCCCTGGCAACATGGTTGCTGCTGGGGACCCCTGGCTAGGACAAGTTCGTCTCCTGGGAAGCAACCAGCAGTCTTCACGCCCACTCGGAAGGCTGCTTCGGGCGGCTGGACCCCACGCGTGCCCTTTTCGGGCCTAGCGTGGACGAGCAGGTACAGCCAATCCGACTCCTGGGCCAGGAAACGCTAGGGGCGTGGCTAGACCCAAGCCTGGGCAGGAGAGGGAGAGGGCGGGGCTGACTCTCGGGGACGTGACCCCCGGCAACATGGCTGTTGCTGGGGTCCCCAAGCTGGGCCAAGTTCGTCTCCTGGGAAGCAACCAGCAGTCTTCACGCCCACTCGGAAGGCTGCTTCTGGGCAGCTGGACCCCCACGCGCGGCCCCTTTTGGGCCTAGCGTGGACGAGCAGGTACAGCCAATCCGACCCCTGGGCAGGGAACGCTAGGGGCATGGCTAGACCCAAGCCCGGGCCAGGAAGAGGGGCTTGGAAGAGGGGCGGGGCTGACGCTCGGGGACGTGACCCCCGGGAACATGGCTGCTGCCAGAGTCCCCAGGTTTGCCCAGGTTCGTCTCCTGGGAAGCAACCAGCAGTCTTCACGCCCACTTGGAAGGCTGCTTCTGGGCAGCTGGACCCACACGCGATGCCCTTTTCGGGCCTAGCATGGACAAGCAGGTACAGCCAATCCGACCCATGGGCCACGAAATGCTAGGGTCTTGGCTAGACCCAAGCCCAGGCAGGGAAAAGGGGCCCGAGAGGGGCGTGGCTGACGCTCAGGGATGTAATCCCCGGCAACATGGCTGCTGCCGGGGTCCCCAGGCTAGGCCAAGTTCGTCTCCTGGGAAGCAACCAGCAGTCTTCACGCCCACTCGGAAGGCTGCTTCGGGGTGGCTGGACTCCCACGCACGGCCCTTTTCGGGTCTAGCGTGGACGAGCAGGTACAGCCAATCTTATTCCTGGGCCAGCAAATGCTAGGGGCGTGGCTAGACACAAGACCGGGCTCGAAGAGGGCCGAAGAGGGCGGGCTGACGCTCGGGGATGTGACCCCGGCAACATGGCTGCTGCCGGGGTCCCCAGGCTCGGCCAAGTTCGTCTCCTGGGAAGCACCAGCAGTCTTCACGCCCACTCGGAAGGCTGCTTCGGGTCGGCTGGACCCCCACCTGCGGCCCTTTTCGGGCTTAGCATGGACGAGCAGCTACAGCCAATCCGATCCCATGGCCGGGAACGCTAGGGGCGTGGCTAGACCCAAGCCCAGCCGGGAAGAGGGGCCGGAAGAGGGGCGGGGCTGAGGCTCGGGGATTTGACCCACGGCAACATGGCTGCTGACAGGGTCCCCAGGTTCGGCCAGGTTAGTCTCCTGGAAAGCAACCAGCAGCCTTCACGTCCACTCGGAAGGCTGCTTCGGGGTGGCTGGACCCCACGCCGGCCCTTTTCGGGCCTAGCGTGGACGAGCAGGTACAGCAAATCCGACCCCATGGCCAGGAAATGCTAGGGCGTGGCTAGACCCAAGCCTGGCCTCGCAAGAGGGACGGGCTGACGCTCGGGGACGTGACCCCGGCAACATGGCTGCTGCCGGGGTCCCCAGGCTCGGCCAAGTTCGTCTCCTGGGAAGCAACCAGCAGTCTTCACGCCCACTCGGAAGGCTGCTTCGGGGCGGCTGGACCCCACGCAGGCCCTTTTCGGGCCTAGCGTGGACGAGCAGGTACAGCCAATCCGACTCCTGGGCCAGGAAACGCTAGGGGCGTGGCTAGACCCAACCCCAGGCCAGGAACAGGGGCCCAAGAGGGGCAGGGCTGACACCCAGGGATGTGATCCCCGGCAACATGGCTGCTGCTGGGGTCCCCAGGCTCGGCCAAGTTCGTCTCTTGAGAAGCAACAAGCAGTCTTCACGCCCACTCGGAAGGCTGCTTCGGGGCGCCTGGACTCCCACGCCGGCCCTTTTCGGGCCTAGCGTGGACGAGCAGGTACAGCCAATCCGACCCTGGGCCAGGGAACGCTAGGGGCGTGGCTAGACCCAAGCCCGGGCGGGAAGAGGGGCCGGGAAGAGGGCGGGGCTGACGCTCGGGACGTGACCCCGGCAACATGGCTGCTGCCGGGGTCCCCAGGCTAGGCCAAGTTCGTCTCTTGGGAAGCAACCAGCAGTCTTCACGCCCACTTGGAAGGCTGCTACAGGGAGGCTGGACCACCACGCACGGCCCTTTTCGGGCCTAGCATGGACGAGCAGGTACAGCCAATCCAACCCATGGGACAGGAAACGCTTGGGGCGTAGCTAGACTCAACCCTGGGCCACGAACAGTGGCAGGGCTGACGCGCGGGGAAGTGACCCCCAGCAACATGGCTGCTGCCGGGGTTCCCAGGCTCGGCCAAGTTCATCACATGGGAAACAACCAGCAGTCTTCACGCCCACTTGGAAGGCTGATTCGGGGCGGCTGGACTCCCTCGCGAGGCCCTTTTCGGGCCTAGCATGGATGAGCAGGTACACCCAATCGGACCCATTGGCCAGGAAACGCTAGGGGCGTGGCTAGACCCAAGCCCGGCCGGGAAGAGGGAGACGGGGCTGATGCTCTGGGACGCGACCCCTGGCAACATGGTTGCTGCTGGGGACCCCAGGCTCGGCCAAATTCGTCTCCTGGGAAGAAAGCAGCAGCCTTCACGCCCACTTGGAAGGCAGCATCGGGCGGCTGGACCCCATGCGCGGCCCTTTTCGGGCCTAGCGTGGACGAGCAGGTACAGCCAATCCGACCCTGGGCCGGGAAAGCTAGGGGCGTGGCTAGACCCAAGCCCGGCCGGGAAGAGGGCCGAAGGGCGGGGCTGACGCTCGGGGATGTGACCCCGGCAACATGGCTGCTGCCGGGGTCCCCAGGCTTGGCCAAGTTCGTCTCTTGGGAAGCAACCAGCAGTCTTCACGCCCACTTGGAAGGCTGCTTCAGGGTGGCTGGACTACCACGCGCGGCCCTTTTCGGGCCTAGCATGGACGAGCAGGTCCGGCCAATCCGATTCTTGGGCCGGGGATGCTAGGGGCGTGGCAAGACCCAACCCCGGGCCGGGATGAGGGGACAAGAAGAGGGGCGGGGCTGAGGCTCGGGGATGTGACCCCCGGCAACATGGCTGCTGACAGGGTCCCCAGGTTCGGCCAAGTTCGTCTCCTGGGAAGCAACCAGCAGTCTTCACGCCCACTCGGAAGGCTGCTTCGGGGTGGCTGGACTCCCTCGTGCGTCCCTTTTCGGGCCTAGCGTGGACGAGCAGGTACAGCAAATCCGACCCATGGGCCAGGAAACGCTAGGGACGTGGCTAGACTCAACCCTGGGTCACAAAGAGAGCGGGGCTGACGCTCGGGGATGTGACCCCTGGCAACATGGCTGCTCCCAGGGTCTCCGGGCTCGCCCAGGTTCGTCTCCTGGGAAGCAACCAGCAGTCTTCACGCCCACCTGGAAGGCTGCTTCGGGGCGGCTGGACCCCCACGCGCGGCCCTTTTCGGGCCTAGCGTGGACGAGCAGGTACAGCCAATCCGAACCCAGGGCCGGGTACTCTAGGAGCATGGCTACACCCAAGCCCGGGCCGGGAAGAGGGGCCAGGAAGAGGGCTGGGGCTGACGCTCGGGGACGTGACCCCAGGCAACATGGCTGCTGCCGGGGTCCCCAGGCTCGGCCAAGTTCGTCTCCTGGGAAGCAACCATCAGTCATCACGCCCTCTTTGAATGCTTCTTAGGGGCGGCTGGACCCCCACGCGAGGCCCTTTTGGGCCTAGCATAGACGAGCGGGTAAAGCCAATCCGACTCCCAGGCCAGGAAAGGCTAATGGCGTGGCTAGACCCAAGCCCGGGCCAGGAAGAGGGCCGAAGAGGGCGGGGCTGACGCTCGGGGATGTGACCCCGGCAACATGGCTGCTGCAGGGTCCCAGGCTCGGCCAAGTTCGTCTCCTGGGAAGCAACCAGCAGTCTTCACGCCCACTCGGAAGGCAGCTTCGGGTAGGCTGGACTCCCACGCCCGGCCCTTTTCGGGCCTAGCGTGGACGAGCTGGTACAGCCAATCCGACCCATGGGCCAGGAAACGCTAGGGGCGTGACTAGACCCAAGCCAAGGCCGGGAAGA
Source organism: Ochotona curzoniae (assembly GCF_017591425.1). Classification (NCBI taxonomy): domain Eukaryota; kingdom Metazoa; phylum Chordata; class Mammalia; order Lagomorpha; family Ochotonidae; genus Ochotona; species Ochotona curzoniae. Next base: position 97,473 of record NW_024465592.1, on the reverse strand, counting down.
TGGGCCAGGCTGACGCTCGGGGATGTGACCCCTGACAACATGGCTGCTGCCGAGGTACCCAGGCTCGGCCAAGTTCTTCTCCTGGGAAGCAACCAGCAGTCTTCACGCCCACTTGGAAGGCTGCTTCGGGGCGGCTGGACCTCCACGGGCGGCCATTTTGGGGCTTAGCGTGGACGAGCGGGTACAGCCAATCCGACCCCCGGGCCAGGGACGCTCGGGGCATGGCTAGACCCAAGCCCGGCCAGGAAGAGGGGCCCAAGAGGGGCGGGGCTGACGCTCGGGGACGTGACCCCTGGCAACATGGCTGCTGCCGGGGTCCCCAGGCTCGGCCAAGTTCGTCTCCTGGGAAGCAACCAGCAGTCTTCACGCCCACTGGAAGGCTGCTTCGGGGTGGCTGGACTCCCACGCGAGTCCCTTTTTCGGGCCTAGCATGGACGAGCAGGTACAGCCAATCCGACCCATGGGCCAGGAAACGCTAGGGCGTGGCTAGACCCAAGACCAGGCCGGGAAGAGGGGCCCGAGAGGGTCGGGAATGACGCTCAGTGACGTGAACCCTGGCAACATGGCTGCTGCCGGGGTCCCCAGGCTCGGCCAAGTTCGTCTCCTGGGAAGCAACCAGCAGTCTTCACGCCCACTTGGAAGGCTGCTTCGGGGTGGCTGGACCCCCACGCGCGGCCCTTTTTCGGCCTAGCATGGACGAGCAGGTACAGCCAATCCGACCCATGGGCCACGAAATGCTAGGGTCTTGGCTAGACCCAAGCCCAGGCCGGGAAGAGGGGCGGGGCTGATGCTCGGGGATGTGACCCCGGCAACATGGCTGCTGCCGGGGTCCCCAGGCTCGACCAAGTTCGTCTCCTGGGAAGCAACCAGCAGTCTTCACGCCCAGTTTGAAGGCTTCTCCGGGGCGGCTGGACCCACACTCCCAGCCCTTTTCAGGCCTAGCGTGGACGAGCGGGTACAGCCAATCTTATTCCTGGGCCAGGAAATGCTAGGGGCGTGGCTAGACCCAAGCCGGCGGAAGGGCCGGAAGAGGGGCGGGGCTGACGCTCAGGGATGTGACCCCCGGCAACATGGCTGCTGCCAGGGTCCCCAGGTTTGGCCAGGTTCATCTCCTGGGAAGCAACCAGCAGTCTTCACGCTCACTTGGAAGGCAGCTTCATGGCGGCTGGACTCCCACGTACGGCCCTTTTCAGGCCTAGCATGGATAAGCAGGTACAGCCAATCGGACTCCCTGGACTGGGGACGCTAGGGGAGTGGCTAGACCCAAGCACGGGCAGGGAAGAGGGGCCCGAGATGGGCGTGGCTGACGCTCGGGGACATGACCCCTGGCAACATGGCTGCTGCAGGGTCCCCAGGCTCGGCCAAGTTCGTCTCCTGGGAAGCAACCAGCAGTCTTCACGCCCACTTGGAAGGCTGCTTCAGGGTGGCTGGACTCCCACGCGGCCCTTTTCGGGCCTAGCACGGACGAGCATGTTCAGCCAATACGACCCATGGCCAGGAAAGCTAGGGGCGTGGCTAGACCCAAGCCCACGCCAGGAAGAGGGGCGGGGACTGACGCTCGGGGACGTGACACCCGGGAACGTGGCTGCTGCCGGGGTCCCCAGGCTTGGCCAGGTTCGTCTCCTGGGAAGTAACTAGCAGTCTTCACGCCCACTCGGAAGGCTGCTTCGGGTGGCTGGACCCCACGCGGCCCTTTTCGGGCCTAGCGTGGACGAGCAGGTACAGCCAATCCGACCCATGGGCCAGGAATGCTAGGGGCGTGGCTAGACCCAAGCCCAGGCCGGGAAGGGCAGAGGGCGGGGCTGACGCTCGGGGACGTGACCCCGGCAACATGGCTGCTGCCGGGGTCCCCAGGCTCGGCCAAGTTCGTCTCCTGGGAAGCAACCAGCAGTCTTCACGCCCACTTGGAAGGCTGCTTCGGGCGGCTGGACCCCACTGCGGCCCTTTTCGGGCCTAGCATGGACGAGCAGGTACAGCCAATCCGACCCTGGGCCAGGAAACGCTAGGGGCGTGGCTAGACCCAAGCCCAGGCCGGGAAGAGGGGCCGAGAGGGGGGCTGACGCTCGGGGACGTGACCCCAGCAACATGGCTGGTGCCGGGGTCCCCAGGCTCGGGATGTTCATGTCCTGGGAAGCAAGCAGCAGTCTTCACGCCGAATTGGAAGGCTGCTTCTGGTCCGCTGGACCCCAAAACGCGGCCTTTTTCGGCTCTAGCGTGGATGAGCAGGTACAGCCAATCCGATTCCTGGGCCGGGAATGCTAGGGGCGTGGCTAGACCCAAGCCCGGGCCGGAAGAGGGCCGGAAGAGGGGCGGGGCTGACGCTCGGGATGTGACCCCGGCAACATGGCTGCTGCCGGGGTCCCCAGGCTCGGCCAAGTTCGTCTCCTGGGAAGCAACCAGCAGTCTTCACGCCCACTCGGAAGGCTGCTTCGGGTGGCTGGACCCCACGCGCGGCCCTTTTCGGGCCTAGCGTGGACGAGCAGGTACAGCCAATCCGACCCTGGGCCAGGGAACGCTAGGGGCGTGGCTAGACCCAAGCCCGGCGGGAAGGGGCCGGAAGAGGGGCGGGGCTGACGCTCGGGGACGTGACCCCTGGCAACATGGCTGCTGCTGGGGTCCCCAGGCTCGGCCAAGTTCGTCTCCTGGGAAGCAACCAGCAGTCTTCACGCCCACTTGGAAGGCTGCTTCGGGGCGGCTGGACTCCCACGCGCGGCCCTTTTCGAGGCTAGCATGGACGAGCGGGTACAGCCAATCCGACCCATGGGACAGGAAACGCTAGGGGCGTGGGTAGAAACAATCCCAGGCCGGGAAGAGGGGCCGAGAGGGCGGGCTGACGCTCAGTGACGTGATCCCCAGCAACATGGCTGCTGCCAGGGTCCCCAGGCAATGCCAAGTTCGTCTCCTGGAAAGCAACCAGCAGTCTTCACGCCCACTCGAAAGGCTGCTTCGGGGCGCCTGGACTCCCACGTACGGCCCTTTTCGGGCCTAGCGTGGACGAGCGGTTAGAGCCAATCCGATTCCTGGGCCAGGAATGCTAGGGGCCTGGCTAGACCCAAGCCTGGGCAGCAGAGGGAAGAGGGCGGGGCTGACGCTCGGGGATGTGACCCCGGCAACATGGCTGCTGCCGGGGTCCCCAGGCTCAGCCAAGTTTGTCTCCTGGGAAGCAACTAGCAGTCTTCACGCACACTCGGAATGCTGCTATAGGGCAGCTGGACCCCCACGTAAGGCCCTTTTCGGGCCTAGTGTGGACAAGCAGGTACAGCCAATCCGACCCTGGGCCAGGGACGCTAGGGGCGTGGCTAGACCCAAGGCCGGCCGGGAAGAGGTGCTTGGAAGAGGGGCGGGGCTGACGCTCGGGGACGTGACCCCTGGCAACATGGCTGCTGCCGGGGTCCCCAGGCTCGGCCAAGTTCGTCTCCTGGGAAGCAACCAGCAGTCTTCACGCCCACTTGGAAGGCTGCTTTGGGGTGGCTCGACCCCCACGCGCGGCCCTTTTTCGGCCTAGCATGGACGAGCAGGTACAGCCAATCCGACCCATGGGCCACGAAATGCTAGGGTCTTGGCTAGACCCAAGCCCAGGCAGGGAAGAGGGGCCCGAGAGGGGCGTGGCTGACGCTCAGGGATGTAATCCCCGGCAACATGGCTGCTGCCGGGGTCCCCAGGCTAGGCCAAGTTCGTCTCCTGGGAAGCAACCAGCAGTCTTCACGCCCACTTGGAAGGCTGCTTCGGGGCGGCTGGACCCCACGCGGGCCTTTTCGGGCTTAGCGTGGACGATCAGCTACAGCTAATCTGACCCTGGGCCAGGAAACGCTAGGGGCGTGGCTAGACCCAAGCCTGGTCAGGCAAGAAGGTCCGGGAAGAGGGGCGGGGCTAACGATCAGGGATGTGACCCCTGGCAACATGGCTGCTGCCGGGGTCACCAGGCTCGGCCAAGTTCGTCTCCTGGGAAGCAACCAGCAGTCTTCACGCCCACTCAAAAGGCTGTTTCCTGGCGCCTGGACTCCCACGTAAGGCACTTTTTGGGTCTAGCGTGGACGAGCAGGTACAGCCAATCGGACCCTGGGCCAGGAAACGCTAGGGGCGTGGCTAGACCCAACCCCAGGCCAGGAAGAGGGGCCAGGAAGAGGGGCGGGGCTGACGCCCAGGGATGTGATCCCCGGCAACATGGCTGCTGCTGGGGTCCCCAGGCTCGGCCAAGTTCGTCTCCTGGGAAGCAACCAGCAGTCTTCACGCCCACTTGGAAGGCTGCTTCGGGGCGCCTGGACTCCCACGCACGGCCCTTTTCGGGCCTAGCATGGACGAGCAGGTAGCCAATCCGAACCATGGACTGGGGACACTAGGGGCGTGGCTAGCCCCAACACCAGGTCGGTAAGAGGGGCCGGGAAGAGGGGCGGGGCTGACGCTCGGTGATGTGACCCCTGGCAACATGGCTGCTGCCAGGGTCCCCAGGTTCGGCCAGGTTAGTCTCCTGGAAAGCAACCAGCAGCCTTCACGCCCACTCGGAAGGCTGCTTCGGGGTGGCTGGACAGCTACGCCCGGCCCTTTTCGGGCCTAGCGTGGACGAGCAGGTACAGCAAATCCGACCCATGGGCCAGGAAACGCTAGGGACGTGGCTAGACTCAACCCCAGGCCGGAAGAGAGAGGGCGGGGCTGACGCTCAGGGATGTGATCCCTGGCAACATGGCTGCTGCAGGGGTCCCCAGGCTCGGCCAAGTTCGTCTCCTGGGCAGCAAACAGCAGTCTTCACTCCCACTCAAAAAGCTGCTTCAGGGTGGCTGGACTCGCAGGCACGTCCATTTTCGTGGCTGGTGTGGACGAGCAGGTACAGCCAATCCGATTCCTGGGCCGGGAATGCTAGGGGCGTGGCTAGACCCAAGACCGGGCAGGGAAGACGGGCCGGGAAGACAGTCGGGGCTGACGCTCAGGAATGCGACCCTCGCCAACATGGCTGCTGCTGGGGTCCCCAGGCTCGGCCAAGTTCGTCTCCTGGGAAGCAACCAGCAGTCTTCACGCCCACTTGGAAGGCTGCTACAGGGAGGCTGGACCACCACGCACGGCCCTTTTCGGGCCTAGCATGGACGAGCAGGTACAGCCAATCCGACCCATGGGCCACGAAATGCTAGGGTCTTGGCTAGACCCAAGCCCAGGTCGGTAAGAGGGGCCCGAGAGGGGCGTGGCTGACGCTCGGGGATGTAATCCTCGGCAACATGGCTGCTGCCGGGGTCCCCAGGCTAGGCCAAGTTCGTCTCCTGGGAAGCAACCAGCAGTCTTCACGCCCACTTGGAAGGCTGCTTCGGGGCGGCTGGACTCCCTCGCGAGGCCCTTTTCGGGCCTAGCATGGACGAGCGGGTACAGCCAATCGGACCCATGGGCCAGGAAACACTAGGGGCGTGGCTAGACCCAAGCCCAGGCAGGGAAGAGGGGCGGAAGAGGGGCGGGCTGACGTGACCCACGCAACATGGCTACTGCCAGGGACACCAGGCTCGGCCAAATTCGTCTCCTGGGAAGCAACCAGCAGTCCTCACGCCCACTTGGAAGTCTGCTTCGGGGCGCCTGGACCACCATGCATTGCCCCTTTCGGGCCTAGCGTAGACGAGGAAGTACTGCCAATCCGATTCCTGGGCGGGGAATGCTAGGGGCATGACTAGACCCAAGCCCGGGCCGGAAAGGGAGAGGCGGGGCTGACGCTCAGGGATGTGACCCCGGCAACATGGCTGCTGCCGGGGTCCCCAGGCTCGGCCAAGTTCGTCTCCTGGGAAGCAACCAGCAGTCTTCACGCCCACTTGGAAGGCTGCTTCAGGGTGGCTGGACTACCACGCGCGTCCCTTTTTGGGCCTAGCATTGACGAGCAGGTCCGGCCAATCCGACCCTGGGCCAGGAAACGCTAGGGGCGTGGCTAGACCCAAGCCCAGGCCGGGAAGAGGGCCGAAGAGGGGCGGGCTGACGCTCGGGGATGTGACCCCGGCAACATGGCTGCTGCCGGGGTCTCCAGGCTCGGCCAAGTTCGTCTCCTGGGAAACAACCAGCAGTGTTCACGCCCACTCGGAAGGCTGCTTCGGGTGGCTGGACCCCTACGCACGGCCCTTTTCGGGCCTAGCGAGAACGAGCAGGTACAGCCAATCCGACACATGGGACAGGAAACGCTAGGGGAGTGGCTAGACCCAAGCACAGGCAGGGAAGAGGGGCCCGAGAGGGGCGTGGCTGACGCTCGGGGACGTGACCCCAGGCAACATGGCTGCTGCCGGGGTCCCCTGGCTCAGCCAAGTTGTCTCCTGGAAAGCAACCAGCAGTCTTCACGCCCACTCGGAAGGCTGTTTCGGGCGGCTGGACCCCACGCGCGGCCCTTTTCGGGCCTAGCGTGGACGAGCAGGTACAGCCAATCCGACCCTGGGCCAGGGAACGCTAGGGCCGTGACTAGACCCAAGCCCAGGCCGGGAAGAGGGGCCCAAGAGGGTCGGGAATGACGCTCGGGGACCTGAAAACTGGCAACATGGCTGCTGCCGGGGTCCCCAGGCTCGGCCAAGTTCGTCTCCTGGGAAGCAACCAGCAGTCTTCACGCCCACTTGGAAGGCTGCTTCGGGGCGGCTGGACTTCCACGCGCGGCCCTTTTCGGGCCTAGCATGGACGAGCGTGTACAGCCAATCCGACCCATGGGCCAGGAAACGCTAGGGCGTGGCTAGACCCAAGACCAGGCCGGGAACAGGGGCCCGAGAGGGTCGGGAATGACGCTCAGTGACGTGAACCCTGGCAACATGGCTGCTGCCGGGGTCCCCAGGCTCGGCCAAGTTTGTCTCCTGGGAAGCAACCAGCAGTCTTCACGCCCACTTGGAAGGCTGCTTCGGGGCGGCTGGACCCCACGCGGCCCTTTTCGGGCCTAGCGTGGACGAGCAGGTACTGCCAATCCGATCCCTGGGCCAGGAAACGCTAGGGGCATGGCTAGACCCAAGCCCGGGCAGGAAGAGGGCAGAGGGGGGCTGACGCTCGGGGATGTGACCCCGGCAACATGGCTGCTGCAGGGGTCCCCAGGCTCGGCCAAGTTCGTCTCCTGGAAAACAACCAGCAGTCTTCACGCCCACTTGGAAGGCTGCTTCGGGCGGCTGGACCCCACGCGGCCCTTTTCGGGCCTAGCGTGGACGAGCAGGTACAGCCAATCCGACCCTGGGCAGGGAACGCTAGGGGCGTGGCTAGACCCAAGCCCGGGCCAGGAAGAGGGGCGAGAGGGCGGGCTGACGCTCGGGGACGTGACCCCTGGCAACATGGCTGCTGCCGGGGTCCCCAGGCTCGGCCAAGCTGGTCTCCTGGGAAGCAACCAGCAGTCTTCACGCCCACTTGGAAGGCTGCTTCGGGCGGCTGGACCCCACGCGGCCCTTTTCGGGCCTAGCATGGACGAGCAGGTACAGCCAATCCGACCCTGGGCCAGGAAACGCTAGGGGCGTGGCTAGACCCAAGCCCAGGGCCGGAAGAGGGGCCGGAAGAGGGGCGGGCTGACGCTCGGGACGTGACACCCGGCAACATGGCTGCTGCCAGGGTCCCCAGGCTTGGCCAAGTTCGTCTCCTGGGAAGCAACCAGCAGTCTTCACGCCCACTTGGAAGGCTGCTTCAGGGCGGCTGGACCCCAAACGTGGCCCTTTTCGGGCTTAGCGTGGACGAGCAGCTACAGCCAATCCGACTCCATGGGCCAGGAAACGCTAGGGGCGTGGCTAGACCCAAGCCCGGGCAGGAAGAGGGGAAGCGGGGCTGACGCTCGGGGACTGTGACCCCTGGCAACATGGCTGCTGCCGGGGTCCCCAGGCTCGGCCAAGTTTGTCTCCTGGGAAACAACGAGCAGTCTTCACGCCCACTTGGAAGGCTGCTTCGGGGCGGCTGGACCAGCACATGCGGCACTTTTTGGGCCTAACTTGGACAAGCAGGGACAGCCAATCCGACCCTGGGCCAGGGACGTTAGGGCCGTGACTAGACCCAAGCCCTGGCCGGGAAGAGGGCCGGAAGAGGGGCGGTGCTGACGCTCGGGGACGTGACCCCTGGCAACATGGCTGCTGCCGGGGTCCCCAGGCTCGGCCAAGTTCGTCTCCTGGGAAGCAACCAGCAGTCTTCACGCCCACTTGGAAGGCTGCTTCGGGGCGGCTGGACTCCCACGCGCGTCCCTTTTCGGGCCTAGCGTGGACGAGTAGGTAGTGACAATCTGATTCCTGGGCCAGGAAACGCTAGGGGCGTGGCTAGACCCAACCCCAGGCCAGGAAGAGGGGCCCAAGACGTGCGTGGCTGACGCTCGGGGACGTGACGCCTGGCAACCTGGCTGCTGCCAGGGTCCCCAGGCTCCGCCAAGCTCGTCTCCTGGGAAGCAACCAGCAGTCTTCACGCCCACTTGGAAGACTGCTTCGGGCGGCTGGACCCCACGCGCGGCCCTTTTCGGGCCTAGCGTGGACGAGCAGGTACAGCCAATCCGACCCTGGGCCAGGAAAGCTAGGGGCGTGGCTAGACCCAAGCCCAGGCGGGAAGAGGGGCGAGAGGGCGGGGCTGACGTTCGGGGATGTGAACCCCGCAACAGTGCTGCTGCGTTCCCCAGGCTCGGCCAAGCTCGTCTCCTGCGAAGCATGCAGCAGTCTTCACGCCCACTTGGAAGGCTGCTTCGGGGCGGCTGGACCCCACGCGGCCCTTTTCGGGCCTAGCGTGGACGAGCAGGTACAGCCAATCCGACTCCTGGGCCAGGGACAGCTAGGGCGTGGCTAGACCCAAGCCCAGGCCGGGAAGAGGGGCCGGAAGAGGGGCGGGGACGATGACCCCGGCAACATGGCTGCTGCCGGGGTCCCCAGGCTCGGCCAAGTTCGTCTCCTGGGAAGCAACCAGCAGTCTTCACGCCCACTCGGAAGGCTGCTTCGGGGCGGCTGGACCCCACGCGTGTCCTTTTCGGTCTAGCGTGGACGAGCAGGTACAGCCAATCTTATTCCTGGGCCAGCAAATGCTAGGGGCGTGGCTAGACACAAGACCGGGCAGGGAAGAGGGGCCGGGAGGAGGGGCGGGGCTAACGCTCAGGGATGTGATCCCCGGGAACATGGCTGCTGCCAGAGTCCCCAGGTTTGCCCAGGTTCGTCTCCTGGGAAGCAACCAGCAGTCTTCACGCCCACTTGGAAGGCTGCTACAGGGTGGCTGGACCCCCACGTGCGGCTCTTTTCTGGCCTAGCGTGGACAAGCAGGTACAGCCAATCCGACCCCTGGGCCGGGGACGCTAGGAGCGTGGCTAGACACAAGCCAGGGGCCGGGAAGAGGGGCGTGGCTGACGCTCAGGGACATTCGGCAACATGGCTGCTGCCGGGGTCCCCAGGCTCGGCCAAGTTCGTCTCCTGGGAAGCAACCCAGCAGTCTTCACGCCCACTCGGAAGGCTGCTTCGTGGTGGCTGGACTCCTGCGCGCGTCCCTTTTCGGGCCTAGCGTGGAAGAGCAGGTACAGCCAATCCAACCGATGGGCCAGGAAACGCTAGGGGCATGACTAGACCGAAGCCCGGGCAGGGAAGAGGGGCGGGAGAGGCGGGGCTGATGTTTGAGGTTGTGACCCCCGGCAACATGGCTGCTGCTGGGGTCCCCAGGCTAGGCCAAGTTCGTCTCTTGGGAAGCAACCAGCAGTCTTCACGCCCACTTGGAAGGCTGCTTCGGGAGGCTGGACCCCACGCGGCCCTTTTCGGGCCTAGCATGGACGAGCAGGTACAGCCAATCGACCCTGGCCAGGAACTAGGGCGTGGCTAGACCCAAGCCCAGAGCTAGGGGCGTGGCTAGACCAAGCCGGCGGAAGAGGGCGGAGGGGCGGGGCTGACGCTCAGGGATGTGACCCCGGCAACATGGCTGCTGCCGGGGTCCCAGGCTCGGCCAAGTTCGTCTCCTGGGAAGCAACCAGCAGTCTTCACGCCCACTCGGAAGGCTGCTTCGGGGCGGCTGGACCCCAGCGCGGCCCTTTTCGCGCCTAGCATGGACGAGTAGGTACAGCCAATCCGACCCATGGGAAAGGAAACGCTAGGGGCGTGGCTAGACCCAAGCCCGGGCCGGGAAGAGGGTTGGGGCAGATGCTCTGGGACGCGACCCCTGGCAACATGGTTGCTGCTGGGGACCCCAGGCTCGGCCAAATTCGTCTCCTGGGAAGAAAGCAGCAGTCTTCACGCCCACTTGGAAGGCTGCTTCGGGCGGCTGGACCCCACGCGCGCCCTTTTCGGGCCTAGCATGGACGAGCAGGTACAGCCAATCCGACCCTGGGCAGGGAAGCTAGGGCGTGGCTAGACCCAAGCCCAGGCCGGGAAGAGGGGCCGGAAGAGGGGGGCTGACGCTCGGGAGTGACCCCGGCAACATGGCTGCTGCCGGGTCCCCAGGCTCGGCCAAGTTCGTCTCCTGGGAAGCAACCAGCAGTCTTCACGCCCACTCGGAAGGCTGCTTCGGGGCGCTGGACTCCCACGCGCGCCCTTTTCGGGCCTAGCGTGGACGAGCAGGTACAGCCAATCCGACTCCTGGGCAGGAAACGCTAGGGGCGTGGCTAGACCCAAGCCCGGGCAGGAAGAGGGGAAGCGGGGCTGACGCTCGGGGATGTGACCCCGGCAACATGGCTGCTGCAGGGGTCCCCAGGCTCGGCCAAGTTCGTCTCCTGGGAAGCAACCAGCAGTCTTCACGCCCACTCGGAAGGCTGCTTCGGGTGGCTGGACCCCACGCGGCCCTTTTCGGCCTAGCGTGGACGAGCAGGTACAGCCAATCCGACCCATGGGCCGGGAACGCTAGGGGCGTGGCTAGACCCAAGCCCGGCCGGAAGAGGGGCCGGAAGAGGGCGGGGCTGACGCTCGGGACGTGACCCCGGCAACATGGCTGCTGCCGGGGTCCCCAGGCTCGGCCAAGTTCGTCTCCTGGGAAGCAACCAGCAGTCTTCTCGCCCACTTGGAAGGCTGCTTCGGGCCGGCTGGGCCCCAATCAAGGCACTTTTCGCGCTTAGCGTGGACGAACAGCTACAGCTAACCCGACCCCTGGGGCCAGGGACGCTAGGGGCGTGGCTAGACCCAAGCAAAGGCCTGGAAGAGGGGCCGAAGAGGGCGTGGCTGACGCTCGGGACGTGACCCCGGCAACATGGCTGCTGCCGGGGTCCCCAGGCTCGGCCAAGTTCGTCTCCTGGGAAGCAACCAGCAGTCTTCACGCCCACTTGGAAGGCTGCTTCGGGCGGCTGGACCCCACGCGGCCCTTTTCGGGCCTAGCATGGACGAGCAGGTACAGCCAATCCGACCCTGGGCACAGGAAAGCTAGGGGCGTGGCTAGACCCAAGCCCGGCCGGAAGAGGGCCGGAAGAGGGGCGGGCTGACGCTCGGGACGTGACCCCGGCAACATGGCTGCTGCCGGGGTCCCCAGGCTCGGCCAAGTTCGTCTCCTGGGAAGCAACCAGCAGTCTTCACGCCCACTCGGAAGGCTGCTTCGGGCGGCTGGACCCCACGCAGGCCCTTTTCGGGCCTAGCGTGGACGAGCAGGTACAGCCAATCCGACCCTGGGCAGGGAACGCTAGGGGCGTGGCTAGACCCAAGCCCAGGCGGGAAGAGGGGCCGGAGAGGGCGGGCTGACGCTCGGGACGTGACCCCGGCAACATGGCTGCTGCCGGGGTCCGAAGGCTCGGCCAAGTTCGTCTCCTGGGAAGCAACCTGCCGTTTTCACACCCACTCAGGAAGGCTGCTTCGAGGCAGCTGGGGCCCCAAGCGCGGCACTTTTCGGGCCTAATGTGGACGAGCGGGTACAGCCAATCCGACCCATGGGCCAGGGAACGCTAGGGGCGTGGCTAGACCAAGCCCAGGCCGGGAAGAGGGGCAGGGCTGACGCTCGGGGATGTGACCCCTGGCAACATGGCTGCTGCCGGGGTCCCCAGCCTCGGCGAAGTTCGTCTCCTGGGAAGCAACGAGCAGTCTTCACACCCACTCGAAAGGCTGCTTCTGGGCGGATGGACCCCCACGCGCGTCCTTTACGGGCCTAGCGTGGACGAGCAGGTACAGCCAATCCGACCCCTGGACCGGGGACGCTAGGGGCGTGGCTAGACACAAGCCCGAACGGGCAAGAGGGCGGGGCTGACGCACGGGACGTGACCCCTGGCAACATGGCTGCTGCCGGGGTCCCCAGGCTCGGCCAAGTTCGTCTCCTGGGAAGCAACCAGCAGTCTTCACGCCCACTCGGAAGGCTGCTTCGGGGCGGCTGGACCCCAGCGCGTGCCCTTTTCGGGCCTAGCATGGACGAGCAGGTACAGCCAATCCGACCCATGGGCCAGGGAACGCTAGGGGCGTGGCTAGACCCAAGCCCGGGCGGGAAGAGGGGCCGGAGAGGGCGGGCTGAGTGACGTGACCCCCGGCAACATGGCTGCGGCCGGGGTCCCCAGGTTCGGCCAAGTTCGTCTCCTGGGAAGCAACCAGCAGCCTTCACGCCCACTCGGAAGGCTGCTTTTTGGAGGCTGGACAGCTACGCCGGGCCCTTTTCGGGCCTAGCATGGACGAGCAGGTACAGCAAATCCGACCCATGGGCCAGGAAACGCTTAGGACGTGGCTAGACTCAACCCTGGGTCACAAAGAGAGCGGGGCTGACGCTCGGGGATGTGACCCCTGGCAACATGGCTGCTGCCGGGGTCCCCAGGCTCGGCCAAGTTCGTCTCCTGGGAAGCAACCAGCAGTCTTCACGCCCACTTGGAAGGCTGCTTCGGGTGGCTGGACTCCCACGCGAGGCCCTTTTTCGGGCCTAGCATGGACGAGCAGGTACAGCCAATCCGACCCTGGGCCAGGGACGCTAGGGGCGTGGCTAGACCCAAGCCCGGGCGGCAAGAGGGGCGGGAAGAGGGCGGGGCTGACGCTCGGGACGTGACCCTGGCAACATGGCTGCTGCCGGGGTCCCAGGCTCGGCCAAGTTCGTCTCCTGGGAAGCAACCAGCAGTCTTCACGCCCACTCGGAAGGCTGCTTCGGGGCGGCTGGACCCCACGCGGCCCTTTTCGGGCCTAGCGTGGACGAGCAGGTACAGCCAATCCGATCCCATGGGCCAGGAATGCTAGGGGCGTGGCTAGACCCAAGCCCGGGCAAGGGCCAGGAAGCGGGGCTGATGCTCGGGGACGTGACCACCTGCAACATGGCTGCTGCCAGGGTCCCGAGGCTTGGCCAAGTTCGTCCCCTGGGAAGGAACCAGCAGTCTTCACGCCCACTTGGAAGGCTGCTTCGGGGTGGCTGGACCCCCACGTGCGGCCCATTTCGGGCCTAGTGTGGACGAGCAGGTATAGCCAATCCGACCCCTGGCCAGGGACAGCTAGGGCGTGGCTAGACCCAAGCCCAGGCCGGAAGAGGGGCCGAGAGGGCGGGCTGACGCTCGGGGATGTGACCCCGGCAACATGGCTGCTGCCGGGTCCCCAGGCTCGGCCAAGTTCGTCTCCTGGGAAGCAACCAGCAGTCTTCACGCCCACTCGGAAGGCTGCTTCGGGTGGCTGGACCCCACGCGGCCCTTTTTGGGTCTAGCGTGGACGAGCAGGTACAGCCAATCTTATTCCTGGGCCTGTGATGCTAGGGGCGTGGCTAGACCCAAGCCCAGGCAGGGAAGAGGGGCGGGGCTGACGTTCGGGGATGTGACCCCTGGCAACATGGCTGCTGCCGGGGTCCCCAGGCTCGGCCAAGTTCGTCTCCTGGGAAGCAACCAGCAGTCTTCACGCCCACTCAAAAGGCTGCTTCGGGCGGCTGGACCCCACGCCGGCCCTTTTCGGGCCTAGCGTGGACGAGCAGGTACAGCCAATCCGACCCCTGGCGGCAGGAACGCTAGGGGCGTGGCTAGACCCAAGCCAGGCGGAAGAGGGGCCGGGAAGAGGGCGGGGCTGACGCTCAGGGACGTGACCCCGGCAACATGGCTGCTGCCGGGGTCCCCAGGCTCGGCCAAGTTCGTCTCCTGGGAAGCAACCAGCAGTCTTCACGCCCACTCGGAAGGCTGCTTCGGGCGGCTGGACCCCACGCGTGCCCTTTTCGGGCCTAGCATGGACGAGCAGGTACAGCCAATCTGACCCTGGGCAGGAAACGCTAGGGGCGTGGCTAGACCAAGCCCAGGCCAGGAAGAGGGCGAAGGGGGGCTGACGCTCGGGGATGTGACCCCGGCAACATGGCTGCTGCCGGGGTCCCCAGGCTCGGCCAAGTTCGTCTCCTGGGAAGCAACCAGCAGTCTTCACGCCCACTCGGAAGGCTGCTTCGGGCGGCTGGACCCCACGCCGGCCCTTTTCGGGCCTAGCGTGGACGAGCAGGTACAGCCAATCCGACCCATGGGCCAGGGATCGCTAGGGGCGTGGCTAGACCCAAGCCCGGCGGAAGAGGGCCGGGAAGAGGGGCGGGGCTGACGCTCGGGGACGTGACCCCGGCAACATGGCTGCTGCTGGGGTCCCCAGGCTCGGCCAAGTTCGTCTCCTGGGAAGCAACCAGCAGTCTTCACGCCCACTCGGAAGGCTGCTTCGGGTGGCTGGACCCCACGCGCGGCCCTTTTTGGGCCTAGCGTGGACGAGCAGGTACAGCCAATCAGACCCCCAGGCCAGGAAACGCTAGGGGCGTGGCTAGACCCAAGCCCGGGCTGGGAAGATGGGCCGGGAAGAGGGGAGGGGCTGACGCTCGTGGACGGGACCCCTGGCAATATGGCTGCTGCTGGGGTCCCCCAGGCTCGGCCAAGTTCGTCTCCTGGGAAGCAACCAGCAGTCTTCACGCCCACTCAGAAGGCTGCTTCTTGGTGGCTGGACATCCACGTGCGTCCCTTTTCGGGCCTAGCGTGGAGGAGCGGGTACAGCCAATCCGAACCCTGGGCCTGGAGGCAGGGGCGTGGCTAGACCCAAGCCCGGCCGGGAAGAGGGGCCGGGACGAGGCTCGGGGACGTGACCCCCGTGCAACATGGCTGCTGCCGGGGTCCCAAGGCTCAGCCACGTTCGTCTCCTGGGAAGCAACAAGCAGTCTTCACGCCCAGTTTGAAGGCTTCTCCGGGGCGGCTGGACCCACACGCGCGGCCCTTTTTGGGCCTAGCATGGACGAGCAGGTACAGCCAATCCGACCCATGGGACAGGAAACGCTAGGGGCGTGGCTAGACCCAAGCCCAAGCCCACGCCAGGAAGAGGGGCGGGACTGACGCTCTAGGACGTGACCCCTGGCAACATGGCTGCTGCAGGGGTCCCCAGGCTCGGCCAAGTTCGTCTCCTGGGCAGCAAACAGCAGTCTTCACTCCCACTCAGAAGGCTGCTTCGGGCGGCTGGACCCCACGCGGCCCTTTTCGGGCCTAGCATGGACGAGCAGGTACAGCCAATCCGTCCCCCTGGCCAGGGACGCTAGGGGCGTGGCTAGAACCAAGCCCGGCCAGAACATGGGCCGAAGAGGGGCGGGACTGACGCTCGGGGACGTGACCCCCAGCAACATGGCTGCTGCTGGGGTCCCCAGGCTCGGCCAAGTTCGTCTCCTGGGAAGCAACCCAGCAGTCTTCACGCCCACTCAAAGGGCTGCTTCGGGGCGGCTGGACTCCCGCGCGTCCCTTTTCGGGGGTAGCGTGGACGAGCAGGTATTGCCAATCTGATTCCCGGGACAGGAAACGCTAGGGTCGTGGCTAGACCCAAATCCGGGCCAGGAAGAGGGGCCGGGAAGAGGGGCGGGGCTGACGCTCGGGGATGTGACCCCTGGCAACATGGCTGCTGCCGGGGTCCCCAGGCTCGGCCAAGTTCGTCTCCTGGGAAGCAACCAGCAGTCTTCACGCCCATTCGAAAGGCTGCTTCGGGGTGCATATGGACCCCCACGCGCGTCCCTTTTTGGGCCCTGCGTGGACGAGCAGGTACAACCATTCCGACCCCTGGGCCGGCAAGCTAGGGGCGTGGCTAGACTCAAGCCCGACTGGCATGAGAGCGGGGCTGACGCTCGGGATCGTGACCCCGGCAACATGGCTGCTGCCAGGGGTCCCCAGGCTCGGCCAAGTTCGTCTCCTGGGAAGCAACCAGCAGTCTTCACGCTCAATCAGAAAGCTGCTTCGAGTCGGCAGGACGGCCACGAGCAGCCCTTTTCGGGCCTAGCGTGGACGAGCAGGTACAGCCAATCCGACTCCCAGGCCAGGAAATGCTATGGGCGTGGCTAGACCCAACCCCTGCCTGGCAAGAGATGAGGGGCTGGGAAGAGGGGCGGGGCTGACTCTCGGGGACGTGACCCCCGGCAACATGGCTGTTGCTGGGGTCCCCAAGCTGGGCCAAGTTCGTCTCCTGGGAAGCAACCAGCAGTCTTCTCGTCCACTCGGAACGCTGCTTCTGGGCAGCTGGACCCCCTCGCGCATCCTTTTTCCGGCCTAGCGTGGACGAGCAGGTAAAGCCAATCCGACCCACGGACTAAGGATACTATTGGCGTGGGTAGACCTAAGCCCTGGCCTGCAAGAGGGGCTGGGAAGAGGGGCGGGTCTGATGCTCGGGAAAGTGACCCCCAGCAACATTTCTGCTGCCGGGGTCCCCAGGCTCGGCCAAGTTCGTCTCCTGTGAAGCATTAGCAGTCTTCACGCCCACTCAGAAGGCTGCTTTGGGGTGGCTGGACCCCCATGTGTGTCCCTTTGCAGGCCTAGCGTGGACAAACGGGTACAGCCAATCCCACCCCCGGGCCTGGGAAACGCTTTGGGCGTGGCTAGACCAAAGCCCTGGCTGGCAAGAGGGGATGGGAAGAGGGGCGAGGCTGATGCTCGGGAACGTGACCCCTGGCAACATGGCTGCTCCTGGGGTCCCCAACCTCGGCCAAGTTCGTTTCCTGGGAAGCAACCAGCAGTCTTCAAGCCCACTCGGAAAGGCTACTTCGGGATGGCTGCACCCCCATGCAGGTCCCTTTTCGGGCCTAGCGTGGACGAGCGGGTACAGCCAATCCGACCCATGGGACAGGATAGTAGGGCGTGGCTAGACCAAGCCCAGGCCGGAAGTGGCCGGGAAGAGGGGCGGGCTGACGCTCGGGGACGTGACCCAGTGCTACATGGCTGCTGCCGGGGTCCCCAGGCTCGGCCAAGTTCGTCTCCTGGGAAGCAACCAGCAGTCTTCACACCCACTCAGAAGACTGATTTGGGGCGGCTGGACCCTGCGCCGGCCCTTTTTGGGCCTAGCGTTGACGAGCGGGTGCAGCTAATCAGACCCCCAGGCCAGGAACACTAGGGGCGTGGCTAGACCCAAGCCCAGGAAGTGGCAAGAGAGGCGGGGCTGACGCTCGGGGATGTGACGCTCGCCAACATGGCTGCTGCTGGGGTCCCCAGGCTCGGCCAGGTTCGTCTCCTGGGAAGCAACCAGCAGTCTTCACGCCCACTCGGAAGGCTGCTTTGGGGAGGCTGGACACCCACGGGCTTCCCTTTTCGGGCCTAGCGTGGACGAGCAGGTACAGCCAATCCCCCCCCGGACCAGGAAAAGCTAGGGGAGTGGCTAGACCCAAGCCCGAGCTGGTATGAGAAGTGATGCTGACGCGCAGGGACGTGACCCAGTGCAACATGGCTGCTGCCGGGGTCCCCAGGCTCGGCCAAGTTCGTCTCCTGGGAAGCAACCAGCAGTCTTCATGCCCACTCGGAAGGCTGCTTCGGGTGGCTGGACCACCACGAGCGGCCCTTTTCGGGCCTAGCATGGACGAGCAGGTACAGCCAATCCGACCCTGGGCCAGGAGAGGCTAGGGGCGTGGCTAGACCCAGCCGACTGGCAAGAGGTGCCAGGAAGAGGGGCGGGGCTGACGCTCGGGGACGTGACCCCAGGCAGCATGGCTGCAGCCGGGATCCCCAGGCTCGGCCAAGTTCGTCTCCTGGGAAGCAACCAGCAGTCTTCACGGACACTCAGAAGGCCGCTGGGGGGTGGCTGGACACCACGAGCGGCCCTTTTCTGGCCTAGCATGGACGAGCAGGTACAGCCAATCCGACCCTGGCCAGGAACGCTAGGGGCGTGGCTAGACCCAAGCCCGGCGGAAGAGTGGCCGGAAGAGGGCGTGGCTGACGCTCGGGACGTGACCCCGGCAACATGTCTGCTGCCGGGGTCCCCAGGCTCGACCATTTTCGTCTCCTGAAAAGCAACTAGCAGTCTTCACGCCCACTCAGAAGGCTTCTTTAGGGCGGCTGGACGCCCACAGGCTTCCCTTTTCGGGCCTAGCGTGGACGAGCAGGTACAGCCAATCAGACCCCCAGGCCAGGAAACGCTAGGGGCGTGGCTAGACCCAAGCCCGGGCTGGGAAGAGGGGCCGGGAAGAGGGGCGGGGCTGACGCTCGGGGACATGACCCCTGGCAACATGGCTGCTGCTGGGGTCCCCAGGCTCGGCCAAGTTCGTCTCCTGGGAAGCAACCAGCAGTCTTCACGCCCACTCAGAAGGCTGCTTGGTGCGTGTGGACGCCAACGCGCGGCCCTTTTTGGGCCTAGCGTGGACGAGAGGGTACAGCCAATCCAACCCCTGGGCCGGCAAGTGAGGCTAGGGATGTGACTAGACTCAAGCCCGAACTGGCATGTGATGCGGGGCTGACTTGTGGGTCGTGAACCCCGTCAACATGGCTGCTGCAGGGGTCCCCAGGCTTGGCCAAGTTCGTCTCCTGGGAAGCAACCAGCAGTCTTCACGCTCAATCAGAAAGCTGCTTCGAGTCGGCAGGACGGCCACGAGCAGCCCTTTTCGGGCCTAGCGTGGACGAGCAGGTACAGCCAATCCGACTCCCAGGCCAGGAAATGCTATGGGCGTGGCTAGACCCAACCCCGCGGCAAGAGAGGGCGGGAAGAGGGGCGGGCTGACTCTCGGGGACGTGACCCCCGGCAACATGGCTGTTGCTGGGGTCCCCAAGCTGGGCCAAGTTCGTCTCCTGGGAAGCAACCAGCAGTCTTCTCGTCCACTCGGAACGCTGCTTCTGGGCAGCTGGACCCCCTCGCGCATCCTTTTTCCGGCCTAGCGTGGACGAGCAGGTAAAGCCAATCCGACCCTGGGCCAGGATAGCTAGGGGCGTGGCTAGACCAAGCCCGGCCGGAAGAGGGGCTGGGAAGAGGGGCGGGTCTGATGCTCGGGAAAGTGACCCCCAGCAACATGGCTGCTGCCGGGGTCTCCAGGCTCGGCCATGTTCGCCTCTTGTGAAGCAACTAGCAGTCTTCACGCCCACTCGTAAGGCTGCTTTGGGGTGGTTGGACCCCCACGCGTTTCCCTTTTTGGGCCTAGCATGGACGAGCAGGTACAGCCAATCCGACCCATGGGACAGGAAACGCTAGGGGCGTGGCTAGACCCAAGCCCAGGCCGGAAGAGGGGCCGGAAGAGGGCGGGCTGATGCTCGGGAAAGTGACCCCCAGCAACATGTCTGCTGCCGGGGTCCCCAACCTCGGCCAAGTTCGTTTCCTGGGAAGCAACCAGCAGTCTTCAAGCCCACTCGGAAAGGCTACTTCGGGATGGCTGCACCCCCATGCAGGTCCCTTTTCGGGCCTAGCGTGGACGAGCGGGTACAGCCAATCCGACCCACCGGTTAAGGATAGTATGGGCGTAGCTAGACCGATGCCCCAACTGGCAAGTTGTGCCGGGAAGAGGGGCTGGGAAGAGGGGCGGGGACGTGACCCCTGGCAACATGGTTGCTGCTGGGGACCCCTGGCTAGGACAAGTTCGTCTCCTGGGAAGCAACCAGCAGTCTTCACGCCCACTCAGAAGACTGCTTCTGGGCTGCTGGACCCCAAACCCGGCCATTTTCGGGCCTAGCGTGGACGAGCAGGTACAGCCAATATGACCCCCGGGCCAGGGACACTAGGGGCGTGGCTAGATCCAAGCCCGAAGTGGCAAGAGAGGCGGGGCTGACGCTCGGGGATGTGACGCTCGCCAACATGGCTGCTGCTGGGGTCCCCAGGCTCGGGCCAAGTTCGTCTCCTGGGAAGCAACCAGCAGTCTTCACGCCCACTCGGAAGCCTGCTTTGGGGAGGCTGGACACCCACGCGGGTCCATTTTCGGGCCTAGCGTGGACGAGCGGGTACAGTCAACACAGCCCCCCGGTCCAGGAAACGCGGGGGGGGTGGCTAGACCCAAGCCGGAGCTAGCAAGAGAAGCGAGGCTGACGCTCAGGGACGTGACCCAGTGCAACATGGCTGCTGCTGGTGTCCCCAGGCTCGGCCAAGTTCGTCTCCTGGGAAGCAACCAGCAGCCTTCACGCCCACTCGGAATCTGCTTTGAGGTGGCTGGTCCACCACGAGCGGCTCTTTTCGGACCTAGCATGGATGAACGGGTACAGCCAATCCGACCCCTGGGCCAGCATGAGAGGCTAGGGGCGTGGCTAGACCCTTGCCCGAACTGGCAAGATGTGCCAGGAAGTGGGGCCGGGAAGAGGGGCGGGGACGTGACCCCAGGCAACATGTCTGCTGCCGGGGTCCCTAGGCTCGGCCAAGTTCGTCTCCTGGGAAGTTACCAGCAGTCTTCACGCCCACTCGGTATCTGTTTTGGGGTGGCAGGACCGCCATGAGCGTCCCTTTTTTGGCCTAGCATTTACAAGCTGGTACAGCCAATCCGACCCCTGGCCAAGGAACCTAGGGGCGTGGCTTGACCCAAGCCCGGGCTGGCCTGAGTGGCCGGGAAGAATGGCGTGGCTGATGCTCGGTGAGGGGACCCCCAGTAACATGTCTGCTGCCGGGGTCCCCAGGCTCGACCATTTTCGTCTCCTGAAAAGCAACTAGCAGTCTTCACGCCCACTCAGAAGGCTGCTTTGGGGCGGCTGGACCCCCATGTGCATCCCTTTTCAGGCCTAGCGTGGACGAATGGGTACAGAAAATCGACTCCTGGGCCTGGGAAACGCTGTGGGCGTGGCTATACCCAAGGCTGGGCTGGCAAGAGGGTTGAGAAGAGGGGCGGGGACGTGACCCTCAGCAACATGGCTGCTGCCGGGATCCCCAGGCTCGGCCAAGTTCGTCTTCTGGGAAGCAACCAGGAATCTTCACGCCCACTCTGTAGGCTGCTTCTGGGCGGCTGGACACCCCACGTGTGTTGTATTTCGTGCCTACCCTGGACAAGCAGGTACAACCAATCCGCATTCCAGGCCAGGGACACTAGATTCGCGACTAGACCCAAGCCCGTGCCAGCAAGAGGAGCCGGGAAGAGGGGCGGGGACATGACCCCAGGCAACTTGGCTGCTGCTGGGGTCCCCAGGCTCGGCCAGGTTCGTCTCCTGGGAAGCAACCAGCAGTCTTCACGCCCACTCGGTATGCTGTTTCTGGGCGGCAGTACCCCCCACGCGTGTCGTTTTTCGTACCTAGCCTGGACAAGCAGGTACAGCCAATCCGCCCCCCGGTCCAGGGACACTAGATTCGAAGCTAGACCCAAGCCGTGCCAGCAAGAGGAGCCGGGAAGTGGGGCGGGGACATGACACCCTTGGCAACATGGCTGCTGCTTGGTTCCCCAAGCTCGGCCAAGTTTGTCTCCTGGGAAGCAACCAGCAGTCTTCACGCCCACTCAGAAAATGGCTTTGGGGTGTCTGCACCCCCACGCGCGGCCATTTCCAGGCCTAGCGTGGAGGAGTGGGTACAGCCAATCCGAACCCAGGGCCGGCAAGAATGGCTAGGGGCTTGGCTAGACGCAAAGCCAGGCAAGGAAGAGGGGCCGAGAAAAAGGGCGGGGCTGACGCTCGGAAAAATGACTGCCTGCAAATTGGCTGCTGCCAGGGTCCCCAAGATCAGCCAAGTTCGTCTCCTGGGAAGCAACCAGCAGTTTTCTCGCCCACTCAGAAGGCTGCTTCGAGGCAGCTGGAGCCCCAAGCTTGACACTTTTCGGGCCTAGCGTGGACGAGCGGGTATAGCAAATCTGACCACCGGGCTAGGGACACTAGGGGCATGGCTAGACCCAAGCCCTGGCGGGAAAGAGGGCCAGGGAAGAATGGCGGGACTGATGCACGGGATTGTGACCCTCTGCAACATGGCTGCTGCCCCGGTCCCCAGGCTCGGCCAAGTTCGTCTCCTGGGAAGCAACCACCAGTCTTCATGCCCTCTCAGAAGGCTGCTTCGGGGGGCTGGACCCCCATGTGCGTCCATTTTCGGGCCTAGCATTGACGAAGTACAGCCAATCTGACCCCCAGGCAAGGAAACGCAAGAGGCGTGGCTAGACCCAAGCCCAGGCTAGCAAGAGGAGCCGGGCTGATGCACGGGGACGTGACCACCGGCGAAATGGCTGCTGCTGGGTTCCCCAGGTTCGGCCAAGTTCGTCTCCTGGGAAGCAACCAGCATTCTTCATGGCCACTCTGAAGGCTGCTTTGGGGCAGGTGGATCCCCACGCGCGGCCATTTTTGGGCCTAGTACGGACGAGCAGGTACAGCCAATCCGACCCTCAATCCAGGGACATTAGGGGCGTGGCTACACTCATGCCCGGGCCGGCAAGTGGGGCTGGGAAGAGGGGCGGGGAAATGACACCTGGCAACATGGCTTCTGCTGGGATCCCCATGCTCGGCCAATTTGTCTCCTTGGAAGCAACCAGTAGTCTTCACGCCCACTCAGAAGGCAGATTCGGGGTGGCTGGACCCCAACACGCGGCCGTTTTCGGGCCTAGTGAGGACGAGCGGGTGAAGCCAATCCGACCCCCGGGCCAGGAAATAATATGGGCGTGGCTAGACCCAAGCCCGGGCTGGCAAGAGAAGAGGGGATGGCAAAACCTGGGGGGCTGACCCTCGTTGACGTGATCCTCGGCAACATGGCTGTTGTCGGGGTCCCCAGGCTCGGCCAAGTTCGTCTCCTGGGAAGCAACCAGCAATCTTCACGCCCACTCGGTAGGCTGCTTCTGGGCGCCTGGACCCCCTACGCGTGTCGTTTTTCGGGCGTAGCCTGGACAAGCAGGTACAGCCAATCCGCCCCCTGGGCCAGCGACACTAGATTCGTGGCTAGACCCAAGCCCGGGCCAGCAAGAGGGGCGTGGCTGATGCTCGGGGAGGTGACCCCCGGCAACATGGCTGCTGCGGGGGTCCCCAGGCTCAAACAGGTTTGTCTCCTGGGAAGCAACCAGCAGTCTTCACGCCCACTCAGAAGGCTGCTTCAGGGGGGCTGGACCCCCATGTGCGGCTATTTTCTGGCCTAGCATGGAGGAGTGGGTACAGCCAATCTGAACTCAGGCCCGGCAAGAATGGCTAGGGTCTTGGCTAGTCACAAGGCCGGTCCAGGAAGAGGGGCCGGAAAGAGGGGCAGGGCCGACGCTCGGGACGTGAGCCCTGCAACATGGCTGCTGCCGGGGTCCCCAGGCTCAGCCAAGTTCGTCTCCTGGGAAGCAACCAGGCGTTTTCACGCCCACTCAGAAGGGTGCTTTGAGGTGGCTGGACACCCAAGCCCGGCCAATTTCGGGCCGAGTGTGGACAAGCGGTTACATCCAATCAGAGCCCCGGCCCAGGGACACTAGGGGTGTGGCTAAACCCACCCCCAGGTAGGCAAGTTGGGCTGGGAAGAGGGGCGGGGACGTGACCAACAGCAACATGGCTGCTGCCGGGGTCCCCAGGCTCGACCAAGTTCGTCTCCTGGGAAGCAACCAGCAGTCTTCACGCCCAATCAGAAGGCTGATTTGGGGCGGCTGGACACCCACGCCTGTCCCTTTTCAGGCCTAGCGTGGACGAACAGGTACAGCCAATCCGACTCCAGGGCCAGGAAATGCTAGGGGCGTGGCTAGACCCAAGTACGAACTGGCAAGAGAGCCAGGGCTGAGGCTTGGGGACCTGACCCCCAGCCAAACGACTACTGCTGGGGCCCCCAAGCTCAGCCAAGTTCGTCTCATGGAAAGCAAGCAGCAGTCTTCACGCCCACTTAGGAAGGCTGCTTCTGGGCAGCTGGACACCAACGCAGGCCATTTTCGGGACTAGGAAGGACGAGCGGGTACAGCCAATCTGACCCCCGGCACAGGGACACTAGGGGTGTGGCTAGACCCAAGCCGAGGCTGGCAAGTGGGGCCGGGAAGAGGGGCGGGGACGTGACCCCCAGCAACACGGCTGCTGCCGGGGTCCCCAGGCTCGGCCAAGTTCGTCTCCTGGGAAGCAACCAGCAGTCTTCACCCCAATTCAGAAGGCTGATTCGGGGCAGCTGTACACCCACGTGTGTCCCTTTTGGGCCGAGCGTGGACGAACAGGTACAGCCAATCCGACTCAATGGCCAGGAAACGCTATGGGCGTGGCTAGACCCAAGCCTGGGCAGGCAAGAGAAGCCGGGCTGACGCTCGGGGACATGACCCCCAGCTACATGGCTGCTTCCGGGGTCCCCAGGCTCGGCCAAGTTTGTCTCCTGGAAAGCAACCAGCAGTCTTCACGCCTTCTCAGAAGGCTGATTCAGGGCGGCTGGACCCCCATGCACGGCCATTTTCGGGACGAGCGTGGACTAGTGGGTACAGCCAATCCGACCCCCGGGCCAGGGACACTAGGGGCGTAGCTAGACCCAAGCCCGGGATTGGAAGAGGGGCCGGTTAGAGGGGAGGGGCTGACGCTCGGGGACGTGACCCCCAGCAACATTGCTGGTCCCGGGATTCCCAGGCTCGGCCAAGTTCGTCTCCTGGGAAGCAACCAGCAGTCTTCACGCCCACTCAGAAGGCTGCTTCTAGGTTGATGGACACCCACGAGCGGCCATTTTCGGGCCTAGAGTACACGAGCGGGTACAGCCAATCCGACCCCGGCCTGGGACGCTAGGGGCGGGGCTAGACAAAAGCCCGGGATTGGAAAAGGGGCCGGTAAAGGGGCGGGGCTGAATCTCGAGGACGTGATCCCCAGCAACATGGCTGCTTCCGGGGTCTCCAGGCTCAGCCAAGTTCGTCTCCTGGGAAGCAACCAGCAGTCTTCACGCCCACATTGAAGGCTGCTTCTGGGCGGCTGGACCCCAAGCCCGGCCATTTTCGGGCCTAGTGTGATCGAGCTGGTACAGTGAATCAGACACCCGGGCCAGGGACACCAGGGGCGTGGCTCAACCCAAGCCCTGGCCTGAAAGAGGTGCTGGCTAGAGGGGCGGGGGTGACGCTCGGGGACGTGACCCCAGCAACATGGCTGCTTCCAGGGTCCCCAGGCTCGACCAAATTCGGCTCCTGGGAAGCAAACAGCAGTCTTCATGACCACTAAGAATTCTGATTCAGGGTGGCTGTACACCAACGTGCGTCCCTTTTCGGGCATAGCGTGGACGAGCAGGTACAGCCAATCTGACCCCAGACCTAGGACACTAGGGTCGTGGCTAGACACAAGCCTGGGCCTGCAAGAGAGGAGGGGCTGATGCTCGGGAAGGTGACCCCCAGCAACATGGCGGCTGCTTGGGTCCCCAGGCTCGGCCAAGTTCGTCTCCTGGGAAGCAACCAGCACTCTTTACGCCCACTAGGAAAGCTGCTTGAGGGCGGCTGGACCCCCACGAGAGGCCATTTTCGGGCCTAGTGTGTAGGAGCGGGTAGAGCCAATCGAACACCCGGGCCTGTTACGCTAGGGGCGTGGCTATACCCAAGCCCTGGCCTGCAAGAGGGGCTGGCAAGATGGGCGGGGCTGACACTCGGGGACGTGACCCCCGGCAACATGGCTGCTGTCTGGGTCCCCAGGCTCGGCCAAGTTTGACTCCTGGGAAGCAACCAGCATTCTTCATGCTCACTCTGAAGGCTGCTTTGGGGCAGGTGGATCCCCACGCACGGCCAGTTTTGGGCCTAGCACGGATGAGCAGGTACAGCCAATCCGACACTCAATCCAGGGACATTAGGTGCGTGGCTAGACTCATGCCCGGGCCGGCAAGAGGGGCTGGGAAGAGGGGCGGGGAAATGACACCTGGCAACATGGCTGCTGCTGGGATCCCCAAGCTCGGCCAATTTGTCTCATGGAAAGGAACCAGCAGTCTTCACGCCCACTCAGAAGGAAGATTCGGGGTGGCTGGACCCCAACACGCGGCCGTTTTCGGGCCAAGCGTGGACGAGCGGGTGAAGCCAATCCGACTCCCGGTCCAGGAAATACTATGGGCGTGGCTAGACCCAAGCCCGGGCTGGCAAGAGACGAGGGGATGGCAAAAGCTGGGGGGCTGACCCTCGTTGACGTGATCCTCAGCAACATGGCTGCTGCCGGGGTCCCCAGGCTCGGCCAGGTTCGTCTCCTGGGAAGCAACCAGCAGTCTTCACGCCCACATGGAAGGCTGCCCTGGGGCGGCTGGAAACCCCACGCACGGCCCTTTTCTGGCATACCCTGGACGAGCAGATACAGCCAATATGATCCACGGCCCAGGGACGCTAGGGGCGTGGTTAGACCCAAGCATGGGCCGGGAAGAGGGGCGGGGCTGACGCTCAGGAACGTGAACCCCTGCAACATGGCTGATGCCGGGGTCCCCAGGCAAAGTTCGTCTGCTGGGAAGCAACCAGCAGTCTTCATGCCAACACGGAAGGCTGCTTTGTTGAGGCCGGACCCCCACTCGCGTCCGTTTTCGGGGCTAGCATGGACGAGCAGGTACAGCCAATATGACCCCCGGGCCAGGCACGCTAGGGGCATGTCTAGACCCAAGCCCTGGCCGGGAAGAGGGGCGGGGCTGACGCTCAGGGATGTGACCCCCTGCAACATGCCTGCTGCTGGGGTCCCCAGGCTTGGCCAAGTTGGTCTGCTGTGAAGCAACCAGCACTCTTCACGACCAGTGTGAGGGTTACTTTGTGGTGGCTGCACCCCCACTCGCGGCGTTTTTCGGGCCTAGCATGGACGAGCTGGTGCAGCCAATCAGAAACCCGGGCCAGGAGACGCTATGGGCGTGGCTAGACCCAAGCTTAGGCAGGTAAGAGGGGCAGGGCTGAAGCTCGGGGATGTGTACCCCTGCCACATGGCTGCTGCTGGGGTCCCCTGGCTCGGCCAAGTTCGTCTCCTGGGAAGCCACCAGCAGTCTTCACGCACACTCAGAAGGCTGCTTCGGGGTGGCTGGACATCCACGTGCGGGCCTTTTCGGTGCTAGCGAGGACGAGCGGGTACAGCCAATCCAAAACCCCCGGCCCGGGACGCTATAGGTGTTGCTAGACCCAAGCCCGGGCCCAGAAGGGGGGCCGGCAAGAGGGGAGGTGCTGACGCTCGGAGAAGTGACCCCCTGCAACATGGCTGCTGCCGAGGTCCCGAGGCAAAGTTCGTCTTCCTGGGGAGGCAGGAAACCTCACGTGCGGGCCTTTTTTGGGCAAAACTTGGACGAGCGGGTAGAGCCAATATGACCACCGGCCCAGGGACGCTAGGGGCGTGGTTAGACCCAAGCCCTGGCCGGGAAGAGGGGCGGGGCTGACGCTCGGGGATGTGACCCCCTGCAACATGGCTGCTGCCGGGGTCCCCAGGCTTGGCCAAGTTGGTCTGCTGTGAAGCAACCAGCACTCTTCACGACCACTGTGAGGGTTACTTTGTGGTGGCTGCACCCCCACTCGCGGCGTTTTTCGGGCCTAGCATGGACGAGCTGGTGCAGCCAATCAGAAACCCGGGCCAGGAGACGCTATGGGCGTGGCTAGACCCAAGCTTAGGCAGGTAAGAGGGGCAGGGCTGAAGCTCGGGGATGTGTACCCCTGCCACATGGCTGCTGCTGGGGTCCCCTGGCTCGGCCAAGTTCGTCTCCTGGGAAGCCACCAGCAGTCTTCACGCACACTCAGAAGGCTGCTTCGGGGTGGCTGGACATCCACGTGCGGGCCTTTTCGGTCCTAGCGAGGACGAGCGGGTACAGCCAATCCAAAACCCCCGGCCCGGGACGCTATAGGTGTGGCTAGACCCAAGCCCCGGCCCAGAAGGGGGGCCGGGAAGAGGGGCGGTGCTGACGCTCGGAGAAGTGACCCCCTGTAACATGGCTGCTGCCGGGGTCCCGAGGCAAAGTTCGTCTTCCTGGGGAGGCAGGAAACCTCACGTGCGGGCCTTTTTCGGGCATAGCTTGGACGAGCGGCTAGAGCCAATATGACCCCCGGCCCAGGGACGCTAGGGGCGTGGTTAGACCCAAGCTTGGGCCGGGAAGAGGGGCGGGGCTGACGCTCAGGGACGTGACCCCCTGCAACATGGCTGCTGCCGGGGTCCCCAGGCTCTGCCAAGTTCGTCTCCTGGGAAGCAACCAGCAGTCTTCACGCCCACTCAGAAGGCTGCTTCAGGGTGGTTGTACATCCGCTTTGGGCCCTTTTCGGGCCTAGCATGTACGAGCTGGTACAGCCAATCCGGCCCCCGGTCCAGGGACGCTAAGGGCGTGGCTAGAACCAAGCCTGGGCCCAGAAGGGGGGCCAGGAAGAGGGACAGGGCTGACGCTGGGGGACGTGACCCCGACAACATGGCTGCTGCTGTGGTACCTGGCCAGGGGGACGGATTGGCTGTACCCGCTCGTCCTCACTAGGCCCTAAAAGGGCCCCCAGTGGATGTCCAGTAACCACGAACCAGCCTTCCAAAGGGGAGTGAAGACTGCTGGTTTTTTCCCAGGAGACGAACTTGGCCGAGGCTGGGGACCCCGGCAGCAGCCATGTGGCAGGTGTTCACATACACGAGCTTCAGCCCCGCCCCTCTTCCTGGCCCAAGATTGGGTCTAGCCACGCCCCTAGCGTCTCCGCCCCGGGTTTCGGATTGGCAGCACCCGCTCGTTCACGCTAAGCCCGAAAACGGCCGCGACTAGGGGTCCGGCCGCCACGAGGCAGCCTTCTGAGTGGGCGTGAAGACTGCTGGTTGCTTCCCAGGAGACGAACTTGGCCGAGCCTGGGGACCCCGGCAACAGCCATGTTGCTGGGTTCACTTCCCCTAGCATCAGCCCCGCCACTCTTCAGGGCCCCCATTCTTGGCCCGGGCTTGTGTCTAGCCACCCCACTAGTGTACCCTGCCCGGGGGTTAATTGGCTATACCCGGCGTCCACGCTAGGCCCAAAAAGGGCCAGACTTGGGGGTGCAGCCGCCATGAGGCAGCCTTCCGAGTGGGTGTGAAGTCTTGTGGTTGCTTCCCAGCAGACGGACGTGGCCGAGCCTGGGGACCCTGGAAGCAGCCATGTTGCAGGGGGTCAGGTCCCTGAGCGTCAGCCCCGCCCCTCTTCCCGGCCCCTCTTCCCGACCAGGGCTAGGGTCTAGCCACGCCCCTAGCATCCCTGGCCCGGGAGTCCGATTGGCTGTAACCGAGTCCATGCTAGGCCAGAAAAGGGACCCGCGTGGGTTTCCAGCCGTGACAAAGCAGCCTTCCAAGTGGGCGTGAAGACTGCTGGTTGCTGCCCAGGAGACGAACATGGCCGAGCCTGGGGACCCAGGCAGCAGCCATGTTGTCGGGGTCACCTACCAGAGAGTCAGCCTCGCCCCTCTTCCCGGCCAGGGCTTGGGTCTAGCCTCGCCCCTAGTGTCCCTGTTCCGGGGGCTAATTGGCTGTACCCGCTCGTCCACGCTAGGCCCAAAAAGGGCCATGCAAATGGGGGTCGGGCCGCCCTGAAGCAGCCTTCTTAGTGGGCGTGAACAGTGCTGGTTGCTTACCAGCAGACGAACTTGGCTGAGCCTGGGGACCACAGCAGCAGCCATGTTGCAGGGGGTCAAATCTCCGAGCTCAGCCCCGCCCCTCTTCCCGGCCCAAGCTTGAGTCTAGCCACGCCCCTAGCATCCCCGGCCCGGGTGTCAGATTGGCTGTACCCACTCGTCCATGCTATGCCCGAAAAAGGGCCGAGCGTGGGGGTGCAGCCGCCACGAGGCAGCATTTCCATTGCACGTGAAGACTGCTTGTTGGTTCGCAGCAGACGAATTTGGTTGAGCCTGGGGACCCAGGCAGGAGCCATGTTGCCGGGGGTCACGTCCCTGATCCTCAGCCTCGCCCCTCTTCCCAGCCCGGGCTTGGGTCTAGCCACGCCCTTAGCATCCCTGGCCCGGAGGTCATATTGGCTGCACACGCTCATCCATGCTAGGCCCGAAAAGGGCCGCGCGTGGGGGGTCCAGCCACCCCGAAGCAGCCTTCCCAGTGGGCGTGAAGACTGCTGGTTGCTTCCCAGGAGACGAACTTGGCCGAGCCTGGGGACCCCGGCAGCAGCCATGTTGCTGGGTTCACGTCCCCGAGCGTCAGCCCCGCCCCTCTTCCTGGCCCCCATTTTTGGCCCGGGCTTGTGTCTATCCACGCCCCTTGTGTCCCCTCCCCCGGGGATAAGTCGCTGTACCCGCTTGACCACGCTAAGCCCGAAAAGCGCCGGACTTGGGGGTGCAGCCGCCACGAGGCAGCCTTCTGAGTGGGCGTGAAGACTGCTGGTTGCTTCCCAGGAGACGAACTTGGCCGAGCCTGGGCCCCCAGGCAGCAGCCATGTTGCAGGGGGTAACGTCCCCGAGCGTCAGCCCCGCCCTTCTTCCCGGCCCAAGCTTGGGTCTAACCACGCCCCTAGCGTCCCTGAGCCGGGGATCGGATTGGCTGTACCCGCTCGTCCATACTGTGCCCGAAAAGGGCCATGCGTTGGGTTTCCATCCGCTCCAGGGCAGCCTTCCGAGTGGGCGTGAAGACTGCTGGTTCCTTCACAGGAGACGAACTTGGCCGAGCCTGGGGACCCCGGCAGCAGCCATGTTGCAGGGGGTCACTTGCCCGAGCGTCAGCCCCGCCCTTCTTCCCTGCCCCCATTCTTGGCCCGAGCTTGTGTCTAGCCACGCCCCTAGCGTCCCTGTCCCGGGGGTCGGATTGGCTGTACACGCTCGTCCACGTTAGGCCCGAAAAGGCCCGCACGTGGCTGTCCAGCCACCCCGAAGCAGCCTTCTGAGTGGGCGTGAAGACTGCTGGTTGCTTCCCAGGAGACGAACTTGGCCGAGCCTGGGTACCACAGCAGCAGCCATGTTGTCGGGGGTCACTTCCCCCAGTTTCAGCCCTGCGCCTCTTCCCGGCCCCCTTTCTGGGCCCGGGCTTGGGTCTAGCCATGAACCTAGTGTCCCTGGCCAGATGGACGGATTGGCTGTACCCGCTTGTCCATGCTAGGTCCGAAAAGGGCCACCAGTGGATATACAGCCTCCTTGAAGCAGCCTTCAAAATGGGCGTGAAGACTGCTGGTTGCTTCCTAGCAGACGAACTTGGCCGAGGCTGTGGATCAGAGCAGCAGCCATGTTGCAGGGGGTCACATCCCAGAGCGTCAGCCCCGCCCCTCTTCCCGGCTCGGGCTTAGGTCTAGCCACGCCCAAGCGTTTCTTGCCCGGAGGTCGGATTGGCTATACCTGCTCGTCCATGCTAGGCCCGAAAACGGCCGAGAGTGGGGGTTCAGCCGCCCCAAAGCAGCCTTCCGAGTGGGCGTGAAGACTGCTGGTTGCTTCACAGGAGACGTAGTTGGCCGAGCCTTGGGACCCTGTCAGCAGCCATGTTGGCTTGTGTCACGTCCCCGGGGTCAGCCCCGACCCTCTTCAATGCCAGGGCTTGGGTCTAGCCACGCACCTAGTGTCCCTTGAACTGGGATCGGATTGCTGTACGTACTCGTCCACGCTAGGCCCGAAAAACGCTGCGAGTGGGGGTCCAGCCACCCAGAAGCAGCCCTTAAGAGTGGGCGTGAAGACTGCTGGTTGCTTCCCAGGAGACGAACTTGGCCTAGCTTGGGGACCCCAGCAGCAGCCATGTTGCAGGGGGTCACTTCCCTGAGCATCAGCCCCGCCCCTGTTCCCGGCCCAAACTTGAGTCTAACCACGCCCCTAGCGTCCCTGGGCAGTGGATCATATTGGCTTTATCCGCTCGTCCATGGTATGCCCGAAAAGCGTCGTGCGTGGGGTTCCAGCCGCCCCAGAAGCAGCCTTCCGAGTGGGCGTGAAGACTGCTGGTTGCTTCCCAGGAGACGAACTTGGCCGAGCCTGGGGACCCAGCAGCAGCCATGTTGGCTGGGGTCACGTCCCCGACCCTCTTCAGCCCGCCACTCTTCCAGGCCCAGGCTTGGGTCTAGCCACGCCCATAGCGTCTCCTGGCCCGGGTGTCGGATTGGCTATACACGCTCGTCCACTCTAGGCCTGAAAACGGCCGCGCCTGGTGGTCCAGCCGCCCAGAAGCAGCATTCCGAGTGGGCGTGAAGACTGCTGGTTGCTTCCCAGGAGACGAACTTGGCTGAGCCTGGGGACCCCGGCAGCAGCCATGTTGCAGGGGGTCACGTCCCGAGGTCAGCCCCGCCCTCTTCCCGGCCCCTCTTCCGGACAGGGCTTGGGTCTAGCCACGCCCCTAGCGTCCCTGGCCGGGGGTCGGATTGGCTGTACCTGCTCGTACACGCTAGGCCCGAAATGGGCCGCGCGTGGGGGTCCAGCTGCTCCAAAGCAGCCTCCTGAGTGGGTGTGAAGACTGCTGGTTGCTTCCCAGAGGAAGAACGTGGCCGAGCCTGGGGACCCCGGCAGCAGCCATGTTGCAGGGGGTCACGTCCCCGAGCGTCAGCCTCTCCCCTCTTCCGCCCGGCCCAGGCTTGGGTCTAGCCACGCCCCTAGCGTCCCGGGCCGGGGGTCGGATTGGCTGTACCCGCTCATCCATGCTAGGCCGAAAAGGGCCGAGCGTGGGGTGTCCAGCCACCCAAGCAGCCTTCTGAGTGGGCGTGAAGACTGCTGGTTGCTTCCCAGGAGACGAACTTGGCAGAGCCTGGGGATCCCAGCAGCAGCCATGTTGCAGTGGGTCACGTCCCAGAGCGTCAGCCCTGCCCCTCTTCCCGGTTCAGGCTTGGGTCAAGCCACGCCCAAGCGTTTCTTGGCCGGAAGTCGGATTGGCTATACCTTCTCGTCCATGCTAGGCCCGAAAACGGCCTAGAGTGGGGGTGCAGCCTCATCAAAGCAGAATTCTGAGTGGGCGTGAAGACTGCTGTTTGCTTCCCAGGAGAAGAACTTGGCCGAGCATGGGGACCCTGTCAGCATCCATGCTGGCTTGTGTCACGTCCCCGAGCTTCAGCCCCGCCACTCTTCCCGGCCCAAGCTTGGGTCTAGCCACGCACCTAGTGTCGCTGGCCCGGGGATCGGATTGGCTGTACCCGCTCGTCCACGCTAGGCCCGAAAAGGGCCGGAAGTGGATGTCCAGACACCGCGAAGCAGCCTTCTGAGTGGGCGTGAAGACTGCTGGTTGATTCCCAGGATACGCACTTTGCCTCGGGACCCCGGCAGCAGCCATGTTGCAGGGGGTCATGTCCCCGAGCGTCAGCACCGCCCCTCTTCCGGGCCCAAGCTTGGATCTAACCACGCCCCTAGTGTCCCTGGGCCGGGGGTCATATTGGCTGTAACTGCTCGTCCAAGCTATGCCCGAAAAGGGCCCTGCGTGGGGTTTCCTGCCTCCCCAGGAAGACGAACTTTGCCTCGGGACCCCGGCAGCAGCCATGTTGAAGGGGTCACGTCCCCGAGCGTCAGCCCTGCCCCTCGTTCCAGCCAGGGCTTGGGTCTAGCCACGCCCCTAGCGTCCCTGGGCTGGGGGTCGGATTGGCTGTACCCGCTCGTCCATGCTAGGCCCGAAAAAGGGCCGCGCGTGGGGGTCCAGCGGCCTCGAAACAGTGTACTGAGTGGGCGTGAAGACTGCTGGTTGCTTTCCAGGAGACGAACTTGGCCGAGCCTGGGGACCCCGGCAGCAGCCATGTTGCAGAGAGTCACGTCCCCAAGGGTCAGCCCTGCCCCTCTTCCCTGCCAGGGCTTGGGTCTAACCACGCCTGTAGCGTCCCTGGCCCGGAGGTCGGATTGGCTGTAACCGCTCGTCCATGCTATGCCCGAAATGGGCCGCGCGTGGGGTTTCCAGCCGCCCCAAAGCAGCCTTCACAATGGGCGTGAAGACTGTTGGTTGCTTCCCAGGAGACGAACTTGGCCGAGCCTGGAGACCGCGGCAGCAGCCATGTTGCAGGGGGTCACGTCCCTGAGCGTCAGCCCCGCCTCTCTTCCCGGCCCACCTTCTTGGCCCGGGCTTGTGTCTAGCCACGCACCTAGCGTTCCTGGCCGGGGGTACGATTGGCTGTACCCGCTCGTCCATGCTAGACCCGAAAAGGGCCGCTCGTGGGGGTCAAGCCACCCCAAAGCAGCCTTCTGGGTGGGCGTGAAGACTGCTGGTTGCTTCCCAGGAGACGAACTTGGCCGAGCCTGGGGACCCTGGCAGCAGCCATGTTGCCAGGGGTCACGTCCCCGAGCGTCAGCCCCGCCCTTCTTCCCGGCCCCCATTCTTGGCCCGAGCTTGTGTCTAGCCACGCCTCTAGCGTTCCCGCCCCGGGGGTTAGATTGGCTGTACCTGCTCGTCCATGCTAGCCTGAAAAGGGCCGCGTGTGGGGGTCCAGCCACTCCGAAGCAGCCTTCTGAGTGGGCATGAAGACTGCTGGTTGCTTCCCAGGAGACGAAATTTGCCTTGGGACCCCGGCAACAGCCATGTTGCAGGGTGGTCACATCCCAGAGCGTTAGCCCCGCCCCTCTTCCCGGCCCCCCTTCTGGGCCATGGCTTGGGTCTAGCCACGCCCCTAGCGTCCCTGGGCCGTGGATCATATTGGCTGTACCCGCTCGTCCACACTAGGCCCTATAATGGCCCCCAGTGGATGTACAGCCACCCTGAAGCAGCCTTCCAAATGGGCGTGAAGACTGCTGGTTGCTTCCCAGCAGAAGAACTTGGCCGAGCCTGGGGACCCCGGCAGCAACCATGTTGCAGGGGGTCACGTCCAAGAGCGTCACCCCCGCCCTTCTTCCCAGCCTGAATTCTTGGCCCAGGCTTGTGTCTAGCCACGCCCCTAGCCTCCACGCCCTGGGGGTTGGATTCGCTGTACCCGCTCGTCCATGTTATGCCAGAAAAGGGCCCCCAGTGGATGTACAGCCTCCCTGAAGCAGCCTTCAAAGTGGGCGTGAAGACTGCTGGTTGCTTCCCAGCAGACGAACTTGGACGAGCCTAGGGATCCCAGCAGCAGCCATGTTGCAGTGGGTCACGTCCCAGAGCGTCAGCCTAGCCCCACTTCCCGGCTCGTGCTTAGGTCTAGCCACGCCCAAGCGTTTCTTGCCCGGAGGTCGGATTGGCTATACCTGCTCGTCCATGCTAGGCCTGAAAACGGCCGAGAGTGGGGGTCCAGCCGCCCCAAAGCAGGATCCCGAGTGGGCGTGAAGACTGTTGGTTGCTTCCCAGGAGACGAACTTGACCGAGCCTGGGGACCCCGTCAGCAGCCATGCTGGCTTTTGTGACATCCCCGAGCGTCAGCCCCGCCCCTCTTCCCTGCCAGGGCTTGGGTCTAGCCACGCACCTAGTGTCCCTGGCCCGGGGATCGGATTCCCAGGAGACGAACTTTGCCTCGGGACCCCATCAGCAGCCATGTTGCAGGGGGTCACTTCCCCGAGCGTCAGCCCCGCCACTCTTCCCGAACCAAGCTTGGGTCTAACCATGCCGCTAGCGTCCCTGGGCCGGGGGTCATATTGGCTGTACCCGCTCGTCCAAGCTATGCCCGAAAAGGGCCCTGCGTGGGGTTTCCTGCCGCCCCAGGAAGACGAACTTTGCGTCGGGACGCCGGCAGCAGCCATGTTGCAGGGGTCACGTCCCCGAGCGTCAGCACCGCCCCTCTTCCCGGCCCCACTTCTTGGCCCGGGCTTGGGTCTAGCCATGAACCTAGTGTCCCTGGCCAGGGGGACGGATTGGCTGTACCCGCTCGTACATGCTAGGCCCGAAAAGGGACGCAAGTGGGGGTCCAGCCACCCCAAAGCAGCCTTCTGAGAGGGCGTGAAGACTGCTGGTTGCTTCCCAGGAGACGAACTTGGCCAAGCCTGGGAACCCCGGCAGCAGCCATGTTGCAGGGGGTCACAACACCGAGCGTCAGCCCCGCCCCTCTTCCCGGCCCAAGCTTGGGCCTAGCCACGCCCAAGCGTCTCCGGCCCGGGTTTTGGATTGGCTGCACCCGCTCGTCCATGCTAGGCCCGAAAAGGGCCGCACGTGGGGGGTCCAGCCACCCCGAAGCAGCCTTCCCAGTGGGCGTGAAGACTACTGGTTGCTTCCCAGGAGACGAACTTGGCCGAGCCTGGGGACACCGCAGCATCCATGTTGCTGGGTTCACGTCTCCGAGCGTCAGCCCCGCCCCTCTTCCTGGCCCCCATTCTTGGCCCGGGCTTGTGTCTATCCACGCACCTAGCGTCCCCTCCCCGGGGGTAGTTTCACTGTACCCCCTTGACCACGCTAGGCCCGAAAAGGACGTGGGGGTGCAGCCGCCACAAGGCACGTGGGGGGTCCAGCCACCCCGAAGCAGCCTTCCCAGTGGGCGTGAAGACTGCTGGTTGCTTCCCAGGAGACGAACTTTGCCTCGGGACCCCGGCAGCAGCCATGTTGCAGGGTGGTCACATCCCCGAGCGTTAGCCCCGCCCCTCTTCCCGGCGCCCCTTCTGGGCCCGGGCTTGTGTCTAGCCACGC
The DNA here is from genome assembly GCF_017591425.1 of Ochotona curzoniae. Lineage (NCBI taxonomy): Eukaryota > Metazoa > Chordata > Mammalia > Lagomorpha > Ochotonidae > Ochotona > Ochotona curzoniae. The sequence continues at coordinate 61,280 of NW_024465592.1, read as the reverse complement.
CCATAGAGTCCCGGGCCGGGGGTTTCAGATTGGCTTTACCCTCTCGTCCTCGCTAGGCCCGAAAAGGCCCGTACGTGGATGTCTAGCCACCCCGAAGCAGCCTTCTGAGTGGGCGTGAAGACTACTAGATGCTTCTCAGGAGACGAACTTGGCCGAGCCTAGGGAACCAGGCAGCAGCCATGTTGCAGGGGGTCACGTCCCGAGCGTCAGCCCTGCCCTTCTTCCCGGCCCCTCTTCCCAGTCCGGGATTGTGTCTAGCCACGCCCCTAGCGTCCCCTCCCCGGGGGTTAATTGGCTGTACCCGCTCATCCACATTAGGCCCGAAAAGGGCCGCAAGTGGATGTACAGCCACCCTGGAGCAGCCTTCTGAGTGGGCGTGAAGACTGCTGGTTGCTTTCCAGGAGATGAACTTGGTCGAGCCTGGGGACCCCGGCAACTTGCATTTTGCAGGGAGTCACGTCCCCGAGGGTCAGCCCTGCCCCTCTTCCCGGCCCGGGGTTTGGGTCTAACCACGCCCCTAGCGTCCCTGGCCCGGAGGTCGGATTGGCTGTACCCGCTCTTCCATGCTAGGCCCGAAAAGGACCTCGCGTTGGGTTTCCAGCCGCCCCAAAGCAACCTTCCCAGTGGGCGTGAAGACTGCTGGTTGCTTCCCAGCAGACAAACTTGGCCAAGCCTGGGGACTCCGGCAGCAGCTATGTTGCAGGGGGTCACTTGCCCGAGCGTCACCCCCGCCCCTCTACCCAGCACCACTTGCAGTCCAGGGCTTGGGTCGAGCCACGTCCCTAGTGTTCTTGGGCCACGGGTCTGATTGGCTGTACCTGTTCGTCCACACTAGGCCCGAAAAGGGACGTACGTTTGTTTCCAGCCGCCCCGAATCAGCCTTCCGAGTCGGCGTGAAGACTGCTGATTTCTTCCCAGGAGACGAACTTGTTCGAGCCTTGGGACCCCGGCAGCAGCCATTTGGCTGGGGGTCACGTCCCCGCCCCTCTTCCCAGCCCAACTTGCCAGCCTGGGCTTGGGTCTAGCCACGCCCCTAGTGTCCCAGGCCGGGGGTCTGATTCGCTGTACCAGCTCGATCACACTAGGCCCGAAAATGGCCGCTCGTGTGGGTCCATCCACCTAGAAGCAGCCTTCTGAGTGGGCGTGAAGACTGCTGGTTGCTTCCCAGGAGACGAACATGGCCGAGCATGGAGAACCCTGCAACAGCCATGTTGCAGCGGGTCAAGTAACCAAGTGTCAGCCCAGCTTCTCTTGCCAGCCCAGGCTTGGGTCTAGCCACGCCCCTAGCGTTTCCTGTCCCGGGAGTCAGATTGGCTGTACCTGCTCATTCACGCTAGGCCCGAATATGGCCTCTCGTGGGGTTCCAGCCACCCAGAAGCAGCCTTCCGGGTGGGCGTGAAGTCTGCTGGTTGCTTCCCAGAAGACGAACTTGGCCGAGCCTGGGGACCCCGGCAGCAGCCATGTTGGCGGGCGTCCTGTCCCCGTCCCTCTTCCTGGACCCTCTTGCTGGCGCGGGGTTGGGTCTAGCCACGCCCATACCATTTACTGGCCCGGTAGTCGGATTGGCTGTACCTGTTCGTCCACACTAGGTCCGAAAAGGGAAGTTCGTGGGTGTCCAGCCGCCCCGAAGCAGCCTTCCGAAGTGAGCGTGAAGACTGCTGGTTGCTTCCCAGGAGACGAACTTGGTCGAGCCTGGGGACCCCGGCAGCAGCCATTTGGCTGGGGGTCACGTCCCCGCCCCTCTTCCCAGCCCCACTTGCCAGCCTGGTCTTTGGTCTAGCCACGCCCCTAGTGTCCCTGGCCGGGGGTCGGATTGTCTGTACCAGCTTGTCCACACTAGGCCAAAAATGGCCGGGTGCGGGGGTCCAGCCGCCCAGAAGCAGACTTCTGATTGGTCGTGAAGACTGCTGCTTGCTTCCCAGGAGACGAACTTGGCCGAGCCTGGGGATCCCGGGACCAGCCATGTTGCTGGGGGTCACGTCCCCGAGCGTCAGCCCCACCCCTCTTACCAGCCCCTCTTCCAATCCCGGGCTTGGGTCTAGCCACGCCCCTGGTGTCCCTGGCCCGGGGGTCGGATTGGCTGTACCCGCTCTTCCATGCTAGGCCAAAAAATGGCCACGCATGGGGGTACATCCGCCCCTAAGCAGCCTTCTGATTGGGCGTGAAGACTGCTGTTTGCTTCCCAGGAGACGAACTTGGCCGAGCCTGGGGACCCCGGCAGCAGCCATGTTGGCGGGGGTCCCGTCCCCGCCCCTATTCCTGGACCCTCTTGCAGGCCCGGGCTTGGGTCTAGCCACGTCCCTAGCGTCCCTGGACCAGGGGTCGGATTCCTGTACCTGCTAGTCCACGCTAGGCCCAAAAAGGGCCACGTGTGGGTGTCCAGCCGCCCCAAAGCAGCCTTCTGAGTGGGCGTGAAGACTGCTGTTTGCTTCCCAGGAAACGAACTTGGCCGACCATTGAGACCACTGCAATAGCCACGATGCTGGGGGTCAAATCCCCGAGTGTCAGCCCCGCATCTCTTGCCAGCCCAGGCTTGGGTCTAGCCACGCCCAAGCGTTTCTTGCCCGGAGGTCGGATTGGCTATACCTGCTCGTCCATGCTAGGCCTGAAAACGGCCGAGAGTGGGGGTCCAGCCGCCCCAAAGCAGGATCCCGAGTGGGCGTGAAGACTGTTGGTTGCTTCCCAGGAGACGAACTTGACCGAGCCTGGGGACCCCGTCAGCAGCCATGCTGGCTTTTGTGATGTCCCCGAGCGTCAGCCCCGCCCCTCTTCCCTGCCAGGGCTTGGGTCTAGCCACGCACCTAGTGTCCCTGGCCCGGGGATCGGATTCCCAGGAGACGAACTTTGCCTCGGGACCCCATCAGCAGCCATGTTGCAGGGGGTCACTTCCCCGAGCGTCAGCCCCGCCACTCTTCCCGAACCAAGCTTGGGTCTAACCACGCCCCTAGCGTCCCTGGGCCGGGGGTCATATTGACTGTACCCGCTCGTCCAAGCTATGCCCGAAAAGGGCCCTGCGTGGGGTTTCCTGCTGCCCCAGGAAGACGAACTTTGCGTCGGGACGCCGGCAGCAGCCATGTTGCAGGGGTCACGTCCCCGAGCGTCAGCACCGCCCCTCTTCCCGGCCCCACTTCTTGGCCCGGGCTTGGGTCTAGCCATGAACCTAGTGTCCCTGGCCAGGGGGACGGATTGGCTGTACCCGCTCGTACATGCTAGGCCCAAAAAGGGACGCAAGTGGGGGTCCAGCCACCCCAAAGCAGCCTTCTGAGAGGGCGTGAAGACTGCTGGTTGCTTCCCAGGAGACGAACTTGGCCAAGCCTGGGAACCCCGGCAGCAGCCATGTTGCAGGGGGTCACAACACCGAGCGTCAGCCCCGCCCCTCTTCCCGGCCCAAGCTTGGGCCTAGCCACGCCCAAGCGTCTCCGGCCCGGGTTTCGGATTGGCTGCACCCGCTCGTCCATGCTAGGCCCGAAAAGAGCCGCACGTGGGGGGTCCAGCCACCCCGAAGCAGCCTTCCCAGTGGGCGTGAAGACTGCTGGTTGCTTCCCAGCAGACGAACTTGGCCGAGCCTGGGGACCCCGGCAGCAGCCATGTTGCTGGGTTCACGTCCCCGAGCGTCAGCCCCGCCCCTCTTCCTGGCCCCCATTCTTGGCCCGGGCTTGTGTCTATCCACGCACCTAGCGTCCCCTCCCCGGGGGTAGTTTCACTGTACACCCTTGACCACGCTAGGCCCGAAAAGGACGTGGGGGTGCAGCCACCACAAGGCACGTGGGGGGTCCAGCCACCCCGAAGCAGCCTTCCCAGTGGGCGTGAAGACTGCTGGTTGCTTCCCAGGAGACGAACTTTGCCTCGGGACCCCGGCAGCAGCCATGTTGCAGGGTGGTCACATCCCCGAGCGTTAGCCCCGCCCCTCTTCCCGGCGCCCCTTCTGGGCCCGGGCTTGTGTCTAGCCACGCCCATAGAGTCCCGGGCCGGGGGTGTCAGATTGGCTTTACCATCTCGTCCTCGCTAGGCCCGAAAAGGCCCGTACGTGGATGTCTAGCCACCCCGAAGCAGCCTTCTGAGTGGGCGTGAAGACTACTAGTTGCTTCTCAGGAGACGAACTTGGCCGAGCCTAGGGAACCAGGCAGCAGCCATGTTGCAGGGGGTCACGTCCCGAGCGTCAGCCCTGCCCTTCTTCCCGGCCTCTCTTCCCAGCCCGGGATTGTGTCTAGCCACGCCCCTAGCGTCCCCTCCCCGGGGGTTAATTGGCTGTACCCGCTCATCCACATTAGGCCCGAAAAGGGCCGCAAGTGGATGTACAGCCACCCTGGAGCAGCCTTCTGAGTGGGCGTGAAGACTGCTGGTTGCTTTCCAGGAGATGAACTTGGTCGAGCCTGGGGACCCCGGCAACTGCCATGTTGCAGGGAGTCACGTCCCCAAGGGTCAGCCCTGCCCCTCTTCCCGGCCCGGGGTTTGGGTCTAACCACGCCCCTAGCGTCCCTGGCCCGGAGGTCGGATTGGCTGTACCCGCTCTTCCATGCTAGGCCCGAAAAGGACCTCGCGTTGGGTTTCCAGCCGCCCCAAAGCAGCCTTCCCAGTGGGCGTGAAGACTGCTGGTTGCTTCCCAGCAGACAAACTTGGCCAAGCCTGGGGACCCCGGCAGCAGCCATGTTGCTGGGTTCACGTCCCCGAGCGTCAGCCCCGCCCCTCTTCCTGGCCCCCATTTTTGGCCCGGGCTTGTGTCTATCCACGCCCTTAGTGTCCCCTCCCCGGGGGATAAGTCGCTGTAACCGCTTGACCACGCTAGGCCCGAAAAGGGACGTACGTTTGTTTCCAGCCGCCACGAATCAGCCTTCCGAGTGGGCGTGAAGACTGCTGTTTGCTTCCCAGCAGACGAACTTGGCCGAGCCTGGGCACCCAGGCAGCAGCCATGTTGCAGGGGGTCACATCCCCGAACGTCAGCCCCGCCCCTCTTCCCGGCCCAAGCTTGGGTCTAACTACGCCCCTAGTATCCCTGTCCTGGGGGTCGGATTGGTTGTACCCGCTCGTCCATACTGTGCCCGAAAAGGGCCGTGCGTGGGGTTTCCATCCGCTCCAGGGCAGCCTTCCGAGTGGGCGTGAAGACTGCTGGTTGCTTCCCAGGAGACGAACTTGGCCGAGCCTGGGGACCCCGGCAGCAGCCATGTTGCAGGGTTCACGTCCCGAGCGTCACCCCGCCCCTCTACCCACCACTTGCAGTCCAGGGCTTGGGTCGAGCCACGTCCCTAGTGTTCTTGGGCCACGAGTCTGATTGGCTGTACCCGTTCGTCCACGCTAGGCCCGAAATGGGACGTTCGTGGGTGTCCAGCCGCCGCGAATCAGCCTTCGGAATTGGCGTGAAGACTGCTGGTTGCTTCCCAGGAGACGAACTTGGCGAGCTGGGGACCCCGGCAGCAGCCATTTGCTGGGGTCACGTCCCCGCCTCATCCCGGCCCACTTGCCAGCCGGCTTGGGTCTAGCCACGCCCTAGTGTCCTTTGCCCGGGGGTCTTATTGGCTGTACCTGCTCTTTCATGGTAGGCCCGAAAATGGGCGCGTGTGGGGGTCCAGCCGCCCCGCATCAGCCTTCTGAGTGGGCGTGAAGACTGCTGGTTGCTTCCCAGGAGACGAACTTGGCCGAGCCTGGGGACCCCGGCAGCAGCCATGTTGCCGGGCGTCACGTCCCGAGCGTCAGCCCCGCCCCTCTTCCCAGCGCTTCTTCCTGGCCCTGCCTTGGGTCTAGCCACGCCCTAGCCTCTCTTGCCGGCCTGGGGGTCGGATTGGCTGTACCCACTAGTCCATGCTAGGCCCAAAAATGGCCGTGCGTGGGGGTCCAGCCGCCCTGAATCAGCCTTCTGAGAAGGCGTGAAGACTGCTGGTTGCTTTCCAGGAGACAAACTTGGCCGAGCCTGGGGACCCCGGAAGCAGCCATGTTGCTGGGGGTCATGTCCCCGAGCGTCAGCCCCGCTTCTCTTGCCAGCCCAGGCTTGGGTCTAGCCACGCCCATAGCATTTCCTGGCCAGGGAGTCGGATTGTCTGTACCTGTTCGTGCACGCTAGGCCCAAAAGGGACACACGTGGGTGTACAGACGCCCCGAATCAGCATTCTGAATGGGCGTGAAGACTGCTGGTTGCTTCCCAGGAGACGAACTTGGCCGAGCCTGGGGACCCCGGCAGCAGCCATGTTGCTGGGTGTCACGTCCGCGCCCCTCTTCCCGGCCCCACTTCCAAGCCCAGGATTGGGTCTAGCCACGCCCCTAGTGTCCCTGTGCCGGGGGTCTGATTGGCTGTACCCGCTCGTCCTTCCTAGGCCCGAAAATGGCCGGGCTTGGGTGTCCAGCTGCCCAGAAGCAGCCTTCCTGAGTGGGCGTGAAGACTGCTTGTTGCTTCCCAGGAGACGAACTTGGCTGAACTTGGGGGCCCCAGCAGCAGCCATTTGGCTGGGGGTCATGTCCCCAAGCGTCAGCCCCGGCTCTCTTGCCAGTTCGTACTTGGGTCTATCCACGCCCCTAGCATTTCCTGGCCCTGGAGTCGGATTGGCTGTACCTGTTTGTCCACGCTAGGCCCGAAAAGGGACAGGCGTGGGTGTCCAGCTGCCCCGAATCAGCCTTCTGATTGGGCGTGAAGACTGCTGGTTGCTTCCCAGGAGACGAACTTGTTCGAGCCTGGGGACCCCGGCAGCAGCCATGTTGCAGGGTGGTCACGTCCCCGCCCCTCTTCCCATCCCCACTTGCCAAACTGGGCGTGGGTCTAGCCACACCCCTAGTGTCCCTGGGCCGGGGCTCTGATTGGATGTAACCGCTTGTCCACACTAGGCCCGAAAATGGCCGGGCTTGGGTGCCCAGCCGCCTCGAAGCAGCCTTCTGAGTGGGCATGAAAACGCCTGGTTGCTTCCCAGGAGAAGAACTTGGCTGAGCCTCGGGACCCCGGCAGCAGCCATGTTGCAGGGGTCACGTCCCGAGCGTCAGCCCCGCCCCTCTTCCCACCCCCTCTTCCTGGCCCGGCCTTGGGTCTAGCCAAGCCCCTAGCCATTCTTGACGGCCCTGGGTTCGGATTGGCTGTAAACACTCCTCCACGCTAGGCCCGAAAATGGCCGCACATGGGGGTCCAGCCGCCCCAAAGCCATCTTCTGAGTGGGCGTGAAGACTGCTGGTTGCTTCCCAGGAGACAAATTGCCCGAGCTTGGGGATCCCAGCAGCAGCCATGTTGCAAGGTGTCATTTCCCCGCCCCTCTTCTCAGCCCCCCTTGCCGGCCCGGGCATGAGTCTAGCCACGCCCCTAATGTCCCTGGATTGAGGTTCGGATTGGTTGTACCTGCTCTTCCACGTTCCCGCCCCTCTACCCGGCCCCTCTTGCCAGCCAGGGCTTAGGTCTAGCCACGCCCCTAGTATCCCTGTCCTGGGGGTCGGATTGGTTGTACCTGCTCTTCCACGCTAGGCCCGAAAATGGCCCGTGTGGGGTCGAGCTGGCCCAAAGCAGCCTTCTGAGTGGGCGTGAAGACTGCTGGTTGCTTTTCAGGAGAAGAACTTGGCCGAGCCTATGGACCCCCGCGGCAGCAATGTTGCAGGGGGTCACCTCCCCGAGCATCAGCCACGCCCCTCTTCCCGGCCCCTCTTGCCAGCCCAGTCTTGGGTCTAGCCACGCCCCTAGCCTCTCTTGCCGGCCCGGGGGTCGGATTGGCTGTACTGTTCGTCCACGCTAGGCTCAAAAATGGACGCACCTTGGGGTCCAGCTGCCCCAAAACAGCCTTCTGAGTGGGCATGAAGACTGCTGGTTGCTTCCCAGGAGAAGAACTTGACCCCAGCAGCAGCCATGTTGCAGGGGGTCACGTTACCAAGAATCAGCACTGCCATTCCACAGGGGCCGCTTGCCAGCTCGGGCTTGGGTCTAGCCACGCTCCTAGTGTCCCTTGCCCGGGGGTCAGATTGGCTGTACTTGCTCGTCCACGCTCGGCCCGAAAAAGGCCGCGCTTGGGGGTCGAGCCACCCCGAAGCAGCCTTCTGAGTGGGCGTGAAGACTGCTGGTTGCTTCCCAGGAGACGAACTTGGCCGTGCCTGGGGAACCTGGCAGCAGCCGTGTTGCCTGGGGTCACGTCCCCACCACTCTTCCCGGACCCACTTCCAAGCCCAGGATTGGGCCTAGCCACGCCCCTAGTGTCCCTGGTCTGGGAGCCGGATTGGCTGTACCCGCTCGTCCACGCTAGGCCCGAAAAGGGACGCGCGTTGGTGTCCAGCTGCCCCAAAGCAGCCTTCTGAGTGTGCGTGAAGACTTCTGGTGGTTTCCCAGGAGACAAACTTGGCGGAGCTTGGGGACCCCAGCAGCAGCCATGTTGCTGGGGGTCACGTCCCCGAGCGTCAGCCATGGGTGTTATGTTCCCGCACCTCTTCCCGGCTCCACTTGCTGGCCCGGACTTGGGTCTAGCCACGCCACTAGTGTCCCTGGCCTGGGGGGCAGATTGGCTGTACCTGTTTGTTCACGCTAGGCCCGAAAAAGGACATGCGTTGGGGGTCCATCCGCCCAGAAGCAGCCTTCCGAGTGGGCGTGAAGATTGGTGGTTGCTTCTAAGGAGACGAACTTGGCCCAGCCTGGGGACCCCGACAACAGCCATGTTGCCGAGGGTCACGTCAACGAGGGTCAGAACCGCCACTTTTGCCATCCCCTCTTCTCTTGCCAGCCTGGGCTTGGGTCTAGCCAGGCCCATAGTATTTCCTGGCCCGGGAGTCGGATTGGCTTTACCCGCTCGGCCACGCTAGGCCCGAAAAGGGCCGAGTGTGGGGGTCCAGACACCCAGGAACAGCATTCTGAGTGGGGGTGAAGACTGCTGGTTGCTTCCCAGGTGACGAACTTGACCGAGCCTGGGGACCCCAGCAGCAGCAATGCTGCAATGGGTCATGTCCCGAGCGTCAGCCCCGCCCCTCTTACCAGCCCCTCTTGCAGGCCAGGGCTTGGGTCTAGCCATGCCCCTAGTGTCCCAGGCCAGGTATTCTCAATGGCTGTACCCGCTCATCCACGCTAGGCCTGAAAATGGCTGGGCTTGGGGGTACAGCCGCCCCAAAGCAGCCTTCTGAGTGGGCGTGAAGACTGCTGGTTACTTTCCAGGAGACGAACTTGGCCGAGCCTGGAGACCCCAGCAACAGCCATGTTGCTATGGGTCATGTCCCGAGCGTTAGCCCCGCCCCTCTACCCGGCCCCTATTCCTGGCCGGGGCTTGGGTCTAGCTGCGCCCCTAGCGTTTCCTGGCACTGGAGTCGGATTGGCTGTACCTGCTCGTCCACGCTAGGCCTGAAAAGGGATGCCCGTGGGGGTCCAGGCCCCAAAGCAGCCTTCTGAGTGGGCGTGAAGACTGCTGCTTGCTTCCCAGGAGACGAACTTGGCCGAGCCTGGGGACCCCAGCAGCAGCCAAGTTGTTGGTGGTCACGTCCCCGAGCATCAGCCCTGCCCCTCTTGCCGGCATGGGCCTGGGTCTAGCCACGCCCCTAGCATTTACTGGCCAGGGTCTCAGATTGGCTGTACCTGCTCGTCCACACTAGGCCCGAAAATGGCCGTCCGTGGGGGTACAGCCGCCCCTAAGCATCCTTCTGAGTGGGCGTGAAGACTGCTGGTTGCTTCCCGGGAGACGAACTTGGCTGAGCCTGGGGACCCCCGGCAGCAGCCATGGTGCAGGGGGTCACGTCCCCGGCCCTCTTTTCGGCACAGGGGGTCGGATTGGCTGTACCTGCTCGTCAACGCTAGGCCCGAAAAAGGCCGGGCGTCGGGGTCCATCCGCCTAGAAGCAGCCTTCTTAGTGGGCATGAAAGCTGCTGTTTGCCTCCCAGGAGACGAACTTGGACCAGCCAGGGGAACCCCAGCAGCAGCCATGTTGAAGGGGGTCACGTGCTCGAGCGTCAGCCATGTCCCACTTCCCGGCCACTCTTCCAGCCAGGGCTTTTGTGTAGCCACGCCCCTAGCGTTTCCTATCACGGGGGTCAGATTGGCTGTACCTGCTCGTCCACCCTAGGCCCGAAAATGGCCGCTCGTGGGGGTCCAGCCGCCTAGAAACAGCCTTCTGAGTGGGCGTGAAAATGCTGGTTGCTTCCCAGGAGAAGAACTTGGCCGAGCCTGGGGACCCCTGCAGCAGCCATGTTGCCATGGGTGACGTACCCGAGCGTCAGCCCCGCCTCTCTTGCCAGCCCAGGCATGGCTCTAGCCACGCCCCTAGGATTTCCTGGCCTGGGAGTCGGATTGGCTGTACCTGCTCGTCCACGATAGGCCCAAAAATGGCCGCACGTGTGGGGGTCCAGCCGCCCTGAATCAGCCTTCTGAAGGTAGGGAACACTGCTGGTTGCTTCCCAGGAGACGAACATGGCCGACCCTGGGGTCCCCGGCAGCAGCCATGTTGCTGGGGGTCATGTTCCTGAGCGTCAGCCCCGCCCCATTTCCATGCCCCTCTTGCAAGCCAGGGCTTGGGTCTAGCCACGCCCATAGCGTCCCCAGCCCAGGGGTCTTATTGGCTGTACCCGCTCGTCCACACTAGGCCCGAAAAAGGATGCGCGAGGGGGTCCAGCCGCCACGAAGGAGCCTTCTGAGTGGGCGTGAAGACTGCTGGTTGCTTCCCAGGAGACGAACTTGGCCGAGCCTGGGGACCCCGGCAGCAGCCATGTTGCTGGGGTGTCACGTCCGCGCCCCTCTTCCAGGCCCCACTTCCAAGCCAGGGTTGGGTCTAGACAAGCCCCTAGTGTCCCTGGCCCTGGTGTCTGATTGGCTGTACCCGCTCGTCCATGCTAGGCCCGAAAAACGGTCGGACATGGTGGTCCAGCCGCCACGAAGCAGCCTTCTGAGTGGGCGTGAAGACTGCTGGTTGCTTCCCAGGAGACGAACTTGGCCGAGCCTGGGGACCCCGGCAGCAGCCATATTGCTGGGGTCACGTCCCGATCCCTCTTCCCGGCCCCACTTCCAAGCGAAGGCTTGGGTCTAGCCACGCCCCTAGTGTCCCTGGCCCGGGGGTTGGATTGGCTGTACCACTCGTCCATGCTAGGCCCGAAATGGGCGGCGTTGGGTGTCCAGCTGCCCAGAAGCAGCCTTCTGAGTGGGCGTGATGACTGCTGTTGCTTCCCAGGAGACGAACTTGGCCGAGCCTGGGGACCCCAGCAGCAGCCATGTTGGCTGGGGTCATGTCCCCAGCGTCAGCCCCGGCTCTCTTGCCAGTCTGGGCTTGGGTCTAGCCACGCCCCTAGCTGTCCCTGGCCTGGGGTCGGATTGGCTGTACCGCTTGTCCACGCTAGGCCCGAAAAGGGCCGGCGTGGGTGTCCAGCCGCCCGAATCAGCCTTTTGAGTGGGTGTGAAGACTGCTGGTTGCTTCCCAGGAGACGAACATTGGCTAGCCTGGTGACCCCGGCAGCAGCCATGTTGCAGGGTGGTCACGTCCCCGCCCCTCTTCCCATCCCCACTTGCCAACTGGGCTTGGGTCTAGCCACACCCCTAGTGTCCTGGGCCGGGGTCTGATTGGCTGTAACCGCTCGTCCACGCTAGGCCCGAAAATGGCCGCATGTGGGTGCCCAGCCGCCCGAAGCAGCCTTCTGAGTGGGCATGAAGACTGCTGGTTGCTTCCCAGGAGACAGAACTTGGCTGAGCCTCGGGACCCCGGCAGCAGCCATGTTGCAGGGGTCACGTCCCGAGCGTCAGCCCCGCCCCTCTTCCCAGCCCCTCTTCCAGCCCGGCCTTGGGTCTAGCCACGCCCCTAAGCCTCTCTTGACGGCCCTGGGTTCGGATTGGCTGTAACCTCCTCCACGCTAGGCCCGAAAATGGCCGCACATGGGGGTCCAGCCGCCCCAAAGCAGCTTCTGAGTGGGCGTGAAGACTGCTGGTTGCTTCCCAGGAGACGAACTTGGCCGAGCTTGGGGACCCCGGCAGCAGCCATGTTGCATGGTGTCACGTCCCGCGCCGCTTCCGGCCCACTTCCAAGCCCAGGATTGGGTCTAGCCACGCCCCTAGCTGTCCTGGCCGGGGGTCTGATTGGCTGTACCCGCTCGTCCACTCTAGGCCCGAAAATGGCCGGGCTTGGTTGTCCAGCTGCACAGAAGCAGCCTTCTGAGTGGGCGTGAAGACTGCTGGTTGCTTCCCAGGAGACGAACTTGGCCGAGCCTGGGGACCCCAGCAGGAGCCATGTTGCCGAGGGTCACGTCCCCGAGCGTCAGCCCCAGCTCTCTTGCCAGTTCGGTACTGGGTCTATCCACGCCCCTAGCATTTCCTGGCCCTGGAGTCGGATTGGCTGTACCGCTTGTACACGCTAAGCCCGAAAATGGCCAGGCGAGGGTGTCCAGCCGCCCCGAATCAGCCTTCTGAGTGGGCGTGAAGACTGCTGGTTGCTTCCCAGGAGACGAACTTGGCGAGCCTGGGGACCCCTGCAGCAGCCATGTTGCAGGGGGTCACGTCCCCGAGCGTCAGCCTCGCCCTCTTGCCAACCTGGGCGTGGGTCTAGCCACGCCCTAGCTGTCCTGGGCCGGGGTCTGATTGGCTGTAACCGCTCGTCCACGCTAGGCCCGAAAATGGCCGCGCGTGGGGGTCCAGCCGCCCGAAGCAGCCTTCTGAGTGGGCGTGAAGACTGCTGGTTGCTTCCCAGGAGACGAACTTGGCGAGCCTCGGGACCCGGCAGCAGCCATGTTGCAGGGGTCACGTCCCGAGCGTCAGCCCCGCCCCTCTTCCAGCCCCTCTTCCGGCCCGGGCTTGGGTCTAGCCACGCCCCTAGCATTCCTTGCGGCCCGGGTTCGGATTGGCTGTAACCGCTCGTCCACGCTAGGCCCGAAAAGGGCCGCACGTGTGGGTCCAGCCGCCCCAAAGCATCCTTCTGAGTGGGCGGGAAGACTGCTGGTTGCATCCCAGGAGACAACTTGGCCGAGCTTGGGGATCCCGGCAGCAGCCATGTTGCAGGTGTCAGTCCGTCCCCGAGAGTCACGCCCCAGCCCTGCTCTTCCTCGTCCCCCCTCTTGCCAGCCAGGGCTTAGGTCTAGCCACGCCCCTAGTATCCCTGTCCGGGGGTCGGATTGGCTGTACCTGCTCTTCCACGCTAGGCCGAAAATGGCCGCGTGTGGGGTCGAGCTGGCCCAAAGCAGCCTTCTGAGTGGGCGTGAAGACTGCTGGTTGCTTTCCAGGAGAAGAACTTGGCCGAGCCTGGGGACCCCGCAGCAGCAATGTTGCAGGGGTCACCTCCCCGAGCGTCAGCCCCGCCCCTCTTCCCGGCCCCTCTTGCCAGCCCAGTCTTGGGTCTAGCCACGCCCCTAGCTCTCTGCCGGCCGGGGGTCGGATTGGCTGTACCTGCTCGTCCACGCTAGGCTCAAAAATGGACGCACCTTGGGGTCCAGCGCCCCGAAGCAGCCTTCTGAGTGGGCATGAAGACTGCTGGTTGCTTCCCAGGAGACGAACTTGCGACCTGGGACCGGCAGCAGCCATGTTGCAGGGGGTCACGTTCCAGAGCATCAGCCCCGCCATTCCACAGGGCCGCTTGCCAGCTCGGGCTTGGGTCTAGCCACGCCCTAGTGTCCCTGCCCGGGGGTCAGATTGGCTGTACCTGCTCGTCCACGCTAGGCCCGAAAAGGCCGCGCTTGGGGTCGAGCCACCCCGAAGCAGCCTTCTGAGTGGGCGTGAAGACTGCTGGTTGCTTCCCAGGAGACGAACTTGGCCGAGCCTGGGGACCCTGGCAGCAGCCATGTTGCAGGGGGTCACGTCCCGAGCTCACCCCGCCTCTTCCCGGACCCACTTCCTAGCCAGGCTTGGGTCTAGCCACGCCCCTAGCCTGTCCCGGCCTGGGGTCGGATTGGCTGTACCCGCTCGTCCACGCTAGGCCCGAAAAGGGCGGCGTGGTGTCCAGCGCCCCAAAGCAGCCTTCTGAGTGGGCGTGAAGACTGCTGGTTGCTTCCCAGGAGACAAACTTGGCCCGAGGCTGGGGACCCCAGCAGCAGCCATGTTGCCGAGGGTCACGTCCCCGAGCGTCAGCCATGGGTTATGTCCCGCACCTCTTCCCGGCTCCACTTGCTGGCCCGGACTTGGGTCTAGCCACGCCACTAGTGTCCCTGGCCGGGGGGCAGATTGGCTGTACCTGTTGTTCACGCTAGGCCCGAAAAAGGACATGCGTTGGGGGTCCATCCGCCCAGAAGCAGCCTTCCGAGTGGGCGTGAAGATTGGTGGTTGCTTCTAAGGAGACGAACTTGGCCCAGCCTGGGGACCCCGACAGCAGCCATGTTGCCGAGGGTCACGTCAACGAGGGTCAGAACCGCCACTTTTGCCATCCCCTCTTCTCTTGCCAGCCTGGGCTTGGGTCTAGCCAGGCCCATAGTATTTCCTGGCCCGGGAGTCGGATTGGCTTTACCCGCTCGTCCACGCTAGGCCCGAAAAGGGCCGAGTGTGGGGGTCCAGACACCCAGGAACAGCATTCTGAGTGGGGGTGAAGACTGCTGGTTGCTTCCCAGGTAGACGAACTTGACCGAGCCTGGGGACCCCAGCAGCAGCATGCTGCAATGGGTCATGTCCCGAGCGTCAGCCCCGCCCCTCTTACCAGCCCCTCTTGCAGGCCAGGCTTGGGTCTAGCCACGCCCCTAGCATCCCAGGACCGGGAGTCGGATTGGCTGTACCCGCTCGTCCACGCTAGGCCTGAAAAGGGATGCACATGGGGGTCCTGACGCCCCAAAGCAGCCTTCTGAGTGGGCGTGAAGACTGCTGGTTGCTTCCCAGGAGACGAAATTGGTCGAGCCTGGGGACCCCGGCAGCAGACATGTTGCTGGGGGTCACCTCCCCGAGCATCAGCCACGCCATTCTTCCAGGCCCCTCAGGCCAGCCCGGGCTTGTGTTAAGCCACGCCCCTAGGTTCCTTGGCCCGGGGTCGGATTGGCTGTACCCGCTCGTCCATGCTAGGCCCAAAAAGGGACCCTCGTGGCGGTCCAGCCGCCCCAAAGCAGATTCCGAGTGGGCGTGAAGACTGCTGGTTGCTTCCCAGAAGACGAACTTGGTCGAGCCTGGGGAACTCGGCAGCAGCCATGTTGCAGGGGGTCACGTTCCCCAGAGTCAGCCTCGGTTCTTTTGAAAAGCCTGGGCTTGGGTCTAGCCACGCCATTAGCATTTCCTGGCCTGGTCGTCAGATTGACTGTCTCTGCTCGCGCAGGCTAGGCCCAAAAAGGGCCGCTCATGGCGGTCCAGCCACCCCAAAACAGATTCCGAGTGGGCGTGAAGACTGCTGGTAGCTTCCCAGGAGACGAACTTGACCGAGCCAGGGGACCCCGGCAGCAGCCATGTTGCTGGGGGTCACTTTCCCGAGCATCAGCCCCGTCCCTCTTCCCAGCCCCTCTTGCAGGCCAGGGCTTATGTCTAGCCACGCCCCTAGTATCCTTAGCCCGTGGGTCGGATTGGCTGTACCTGCTCAGGAGACGAACTTGGCCGAGCCTGGGGACCCCGACAGCAGCCATGTTTCTGGTGGTCAATTCCCCGAGCTTCAGCCCCACCCCTCTTGCCAGCGTGGGCTTTTGTCTAGCCACGCCCCTAGCGTTTCCAAGCCGGGGTCTCAGATTGGCTGTACCTGATCGTCCACTCTAGGCCCGAAAATGGCCGCGCGTGGGGGTCCAGCCCCACCAAAGCAGCCTTCTGAGTGGGAGTGAACACTGCTGGTTGCTTCCCAGGAGACGAATTTGGCCGAGCCTGGGGACAACGACAGCAGCCATGTTGCAGGGGGTCACGTCCCGAGCGTCAGCCCCGCCTCTCTTCTCGGCCCCTCTTCCTGGCCCGGCCTTGGGTCTAGCCACGCCCCTAGCCATTCTTGCCGGCCATGGGTTCGGATTGGCTGTACCCACTCCTCCACGCTAGTCATCCGCCTAGAAGCAGCCTTTAGAGTGGGCGTGTAGACTGCTGCTTGCTTCCCAGGAAACGAACTTGGCCGACCTTGGAGACCACTGCAATAGCCATGATGCTGGGGGTCAAATCCCCGAGTGTCAGCCCCGCTTCTCTTGCAAGCCCAGTCTTGGGTCTAGCCACGCCCCTAGCGTTTCCTGTCGCGGAAGTCGGATTGGCTGTACCTGTTCGTCCACTCTAGGCCCGAAAAGGGACCCGCGTGGGTGTCCAGTTGCCCTGAATCTGCCTTCTGATTGGGCGTGAAGACTGCTGGTTGCTTCCCAGGAGACAAACTTGGTCAGGCCTGTGGACCCCGGCAGCAGCCATGTTGCTGGTGGTCACGTCCCCGCCCCTCTTCCCAGCCCCACTTGCCAGCCTGGGCTTGGGTCTAGCCACGCCCCTAGTGTCCCTGGCCCGGGAGTCTTATTGGCTGTACCCGCTCGTCCATCTTAGGCCCGAGAATGGCCGATCTTGGTTGTCCAGCCGCACAGAAGCAGCCTTCTGAGTGGGCGTGAAGACTGCTGGTTGCTTCCCAGGAGACGAACTTGGCCGAGCCTGGGGACCCCGGTATCAGACATTTGGTTGGGGGTCACGTCCCCGAGGGTCAGCCCCGCTTCTCTTGCCAGCCTGGGCTTGGGTCGAGCCACGCCACTATCGTTTTCTGGCACGGGCGTTGGATTTGCTGTATCCGCTCGTCCACGCTAGGCCCGAAAAACGACGCACGTGGGTGTCCAGCCGCCCTGAAGCAGCCTTCTGAGTGGTCCTGAAGACTGCTGCTTGCTTCCCAGGAGACGAACTTGGCCGAGCCTGGGCATCCCTGCAGCAGCCATATTGCCGGGGGTCTCGTCCCAGTGTGTCAGCCCTGCCCCTCTTTCCAGCCCCTCTCGCAGGCCAGGGCTTGCGTCTAGCCACGTCCCTAGTGTCCCTGGCCCAGGTGTCAGATTGGCTGTACCTGCTGGTCCACACTAGGCCCGAAAAGGGCCGCGTTTGGGGGTCCAGCCACCCCGAAGAAGCCTTCTGAGTGGGCGTGAAGACTGCTGGTTGCTTCCCAGGAGACGAACTTGGCCGAGCCTTGGAACCCCGGCAGCAGCCATGTTGCTGGGGGTCACGTCTCCGCCCCTCTACCCAGCCCCACTTGCCAGCCTGGGTTGGGTCTAGCCATGCCATTACCATTTCCTGGATTGGGAGTCAGATTGACTGTACCGGCTCGTCCATGCTAGGCCCGAAAAGGGCTGCACGTGGGGGTCCAGCCGCCCAGAAGCATCCTTCCGATTTGCCGTGAATACTGCTGGTTCCTTCCCAGGAGACAAACTTGGCCGAGCCTGGGGACCCCTGCAGCAGCCATGTTGCCGAGGGTCACGTCCCTGAGCGTCAGCCCCGCCCGTCTTCCCAGCCCCTCTTGCCTGCCCTGCCTTGGGTTTAGCCACGCCCCTAGCGTCCGTGGACCGGGGGTAGGATTGGCTGTACCTGCTAGTCTACGCTAGGCCCAAAAAGGGCCACGTGTGTGTCCAGCCGCCCAGAAGCAGCCTTCCAGTTGTGCGTGAAGATTGCTGGTTGCTTCCCAGGAGACGAACTTGGTCGAACCTGGGGACCCCAGCAACAGCCATGTTGGCGGGGGTCACGTCCTCGAGCGTCAGTCCCGCCCCTCTTTCCAGCTCCTCTTCCAAGCCCGGGATGGGGTCTAGCCACGCCCCTAGTGTCCCAGGACCGGGCGTCGGATTTGCTGTACCCGCTCGTCCACGCTAGGACTGAAAAGGGTCGCGCGTGGGGGTCCATCCGCCTAGAAGCAGCCTTCTGAGTGTGCGTGAAGACTGCTGCTTGCTTCACAGGAAAGGAACTTGGCCGACCATTGAGACCACTGCAATAGCGATGATGCTGGGGGTCAAATTCCCGAGTGTCAGCCCCGCTTATTTTGCCAGCCCAGGCTTGCCAGGGATGCGGGTGGGTGTCCAGCCGCCCCGAATCAGCCTTCCAAATGGGCGTGAAGACTGCTGGTTGCTTCCCAGGAGACAAACTTGGTTGAGCAAGGAATCCCCCCCGGTGGGGTTCCCGGGCAGTGCTCCAGGACACGTGTCATTAAAAGACCAGGGGTCCAAGGCCGAACGGCCCGCATATCAAGGCCCAGGAGGGGGTGTGGGACGCTTGGTGCCTAGCATGAGCCCGGGCCTCTGTGGTCAAAGTGTCAGGGTGCCTTCCCCAGCAAGATACTCCATCAGGACACGCAAAGAACTCTGGGAGTTGCAGTCCCACGTCACTGCGTGCTCAGGGCTCTGTGGGAGTTTGAGTCCCACGTCAGTCTGCGTGCCCGTGGGCCCTCTGGGAGTTGCAGTCCCACGTCAGCATGCTCAGGGCATTGTGGGAGCTGGGGTCCTACGTCAGCACGCTCAGGGCACTGTGGGAGTTTGAGTCCCACGTCAGTCTGCGTGCCCATGGGCTCTCTTTAAGTTGTAGTCCCACGTCGGGCCACTTAAATACTCTTGCCGCTGGCGTGATGAGGCATTTTGAGAAAAGATGTTCCACTAGGTAGCCTTCGAACGGGCGCTCTGGGACAATAGACACCATCCCCTTGTCTCTCGAGGTGCATTCTGAGACGTCTATATTCCCAGAACCGTTCTCTCCCCCCCCCCCGCCCCCGTACCCTCCGCCGAGCACAATTGAGCACAGCTGAGCCCAGCCGAGCTCAACCCAGCAGGCATGCAGTGCTATGTTCGTGTTGCAGTGGAAGGAGATGGTCAGGCTTTTATTTTTATTGGAAAGGCAGATATACAGAGAGGAGGAGAGACAGAGAGGAAGATCTTCTGTCCGATGATTCACTCCCCAGGCGGCCGCCACGGCTGGAGCTGAGCCAATCCGAAGCCAGGAGCCTCTTCCGGGTCTCCCATGTGGGTGCAGGGTCCCAGAGCCTTGGACCGTCCTCGACTGCTTTCTCGGGCCACAGGCAGGGAGCTGGATGGGAAGCGGGGCTGCTGGGAGTAGTACCAGCACCCAATTGGGATTCCGGGCGTGCAAGACGAGGACCTTAACCACTGCGCCACCGCACCGGGCCCAATGGCCAGGCTTTTGGGGCACACTTGGGAACTTGTACTGTAGGTGGCAGAAGTCATGAGCAGGTATGACGGTGGCCGGGGAACCACCTGGGCCTGGACGAGGGAGCGCTTTCAGGGCCTGTGCTCCCGGCAGCACAGGCCTGGACCCCTGGACTGTTTCCCCGCAGCCCTTCCTGCACTCTGTCCTGAACCCTTCTTTTGGAGAGGCTCTCTGGGGAGGTGCTCCCCCGTATCCCTGCCCTCTACTCACACACTCGTTACCCCTTACCCGCTTGCCCGTGCCTTGGCCGTGCACCCCAGCCCCTCCTGGAGGCCCTCCGCAGCTGTCCTGCCTACCCCTGCCCGCTCAGTGCTTGATCTCAAGTTGTCCTGATAGACACGGCTTTCCTGCTCACTTGCTTAGTGCTGGGCTCTGGCAACAGGTCTGTTATCCTCCTGCTTTTTGGCAGAAGCCCTGCCCTTCCTCGTGGGTGTCTTCAGGCTCCAGGCCTTCTCCGGCGCTCTCTCTGGTGGCTCCTCATCCCTTTTCACAAGACACTTTCCTACCTGGTCGCTCGACAGCTCAAGCCCACGTGGATGGCTGCGGCCTCCCCACAATGGCCTGCTTGCTTGCTTGCTCTTCGTGTGTCAGTGCTCATGACCCCCTTTCCCAGGTGCTGGAGTCTGTCCCTGCCCTCCTGCCTGCCTGCCCACTGTCTTTCTCTCCTACAGGGCCTGTGTGTGTATGTGTATGTGTGTGTCCATGAGGGCCCACAAGCCTCCTCTTGCCACAACCTCGGTGGCATGGGTGTCCAGCGTGGCCTCCCATGCCATCTCTGGGCATGGGCTCATGAGGACCCCTTTCCCTTTGTCAGGGGCTCCTAGGAAACACTCGAGGGCTTAGGCATCCCTGTCGTGTGCTTTTGAGGCAGGAATATGGCCCCACGGCCTCCAGCCAGATGCTGCTTCCATCTCGTTCACCAGAGAACGCTTCACCCTCCACCAGGGCCATCCCGGACTCACGACTCTCTCTCCTGCAGGCCAGCCATGGACCATCGGCCACCGCTGATGTGCCACCTGCCACAAGACACCCAACAGCTGATGTGTGTTCTCCACAGAGTTCCTTCTCACCAGGACAGGTAGAGTAGCAACATGCCTGGATCCCTCATTTGTACCGGCTGCTCTCACAGCACGCAACGGCATAAGTTGTGCAAGCCACGAGAGGGCGCGCCAAGCTGCCCTTTGTATCCCGGGTGGACTCAGGCCTTGTGAGTGCTAGACAGCCCAGCCCTGAGCCGCCCCAGCGTCAGGTGGGGGTCCCGGGCAGTGCTCCCGGACACGTGTCATTAAAAGACCAGGGGTCCAAGGCCGAACGGCCCGCATATCAAGGCCCAGGAGGGGGTGTGGGACGCTTGGTGCCTAGCATGAGCCCGGGCCTCTGTGGTCAAAGTGTCAGGGTGCCTTCCCCAGCAAGATACTCCGTCAGGACACGCAAAGAACTCTGGGAGTTGCAGTCCCACGTCAGTGTGCGTGCTCAGGGCTCTGTGGGACTTGCAGTCCCACGTCAGTGCGTGCTCAGGGCTCTGTGGGAGTTTGAGTCCCACGTCAGTCTGCGTGCCCGTGGGCCCTCTGGGAGTTGCAGTCCCACGTCAGCATGCTCAGGGCATTGTGGGAGCTGGGGTCCTACGTCAGCACGCTCAGGGCACTGTGGGAGTTTGAGTCCCACGTCAGTCTGCGTGCCCATGGGCTCTCTTTAAGTTGTAGTCCCACGTCGGGCCACTTAAATACTCTTGCCGCTGGCGTGATGAGGCATTTTGAGAAAAGATGTTCCACTAGGTAGCCTTCGAACGGGCGCTCTGGGACAATAGACACCATCCCCTTGTCTCTCGAGGTGCATTCTGAGACGTCTATATTCCCAGCACCGTTCTCCCCCCCCCCCCGTCCCCCCGTCCCCTCCGCCGAGCACAATTGAGCACAGCTGAGCCCAGCCGAGTTCAACCGAGCAGGCATGCAGTGCTATGTTCGTGTTGCAGTGGAAGGAGATGGTCAGGCTTTTATTTTTATTGGAAAGGCAGATATACAGAGAGGAGGAGAGACAGAGAGGAAGATCTTCTGTCCGATGATTCACTCCCCAGGCGGCCGCCACGGCTGGAGCTGAGCCAATCCGAAGCCAGGAGCCTCTTCCGGGTCTCCCATGTGGGTGCAGGGTCCCAGAGCCTTGGACCGTCCTCGACTGCTTTCTCGGGCCACAGGCAGGGAGCTGGATGGGAAGCGGGGCTGCTGGGAGTAGTACCAGCACCCAATTGGGATTCCGGGCGTGCAAGACGAGGACCTTAACCACTGCGCCACCGCACCGGGCCCAATGGCCAGGCTTTTGGGGCACACTTGGGAACTTGTACTGTAGGTGGCAGAAGTCATGAGCAGGTATGACGGTGGCCGGGGAACCACCTGGGCCTGGACGAGGGAGCGCTTTCAGGGCCTGTGCTCCCGGCAGCACAGGCCTGGACCCCTGGACTGTTTCCCCGCAGCCCTTCCTGCACTCTGTCCTGAACCCTTCTTTTGGAGAGGCTCTCTGGGGAGGTGCTCCCCCGTATCCCTGCCCTCTACTCACACACTCGTTACCCCTTACCCGCTTGCCCGTGCCTTGGCCGTGCACCCCAGCCCCTCCTGGAGGCCCTCCGCAGCTGTCCTGCCTACCCCTGCCCGCTCAGTGCTTGATCTCAAGTTGTCCTGATAGACACGGCTTTCCTGCTCACTTGCTTAGTGCTGGGCTCTGGCAACAGGTCTGTTATCCTCCTGCTTTTTGGCAGAAGCCCTGCCCTTCCTCGTGGGTGTCTTCAGGCTCCAGGCCTTCTCCGGCGCTCTCTCTGGTGGCTCCTCATCCCTTTTCACAAGACACTTTCCTACCTGGTCGCTCGACAGCTCAAGCCCACGTGGATGGCTGCGGCCTCCCCACAATGGCCTGCTTGCTTGCTTGCTCTTCGTGTGTCAGTGCTCATGACCCCCTTTCCCAGGTGCTGGAGTCTGTCCCTGCCCTCCTGCCTGCCTGCCCACTGTCTTTCTCTCCTACAGGGCCTGTGTGTGTATGTGTATGTGTGTGTCCATGAGGGCCCACAAGCCTCCTCTTGCCACAACCTCGGTGGCATGGGTGTCCAGCGTGGCCTCCCATGCCATCTCTGGGCATGGGCTCATGAGGACCCCTTTCCCTTTGTCAGGGGCTCCTAGGAAACACTCGAGGGCTTAGGCATCCCTGTCGTGTGCTTTTGAGGCAGGAATATGGCCCCACGGCCTCCAGCCAGATGCTGCTTCCATCTCGTTCACCAGAGAACGCTTCACCCTCCACCAGGGCCATCCCGGACTCACGACTCTCTCTCCTGCAGGCCAGCCATGGACCATCGGCCACCGCTGATGTGCCACCTGCCACAAGACACCCAACAGCTGATGTGTGTTCTCCACAGAGTTCCTTCTCACCAGGACAGGTAGAGTAGCAACATGCCTGGATCCCTCATTTGTACCGGCTGCTCTCACAGCACGCAACGGCATAAGTTGTGCAAGCCACGAGAGGGCGCGCCAAGCTGCCCTTTGTATCCCGGGTGGACTCAGGCCTTGTGAGTGCTAGACAGCCCAGCCCTGAGCCGCCCCAGCGTCAGGTGGGGGTCCCGGGCAGTGCTCCCGGACACGTGTCATTAAAAGACCAGGGGTCCAAGGCCGAACGGCCCGCATATCAAGGCCCAGGAGGGGGTGTGGGACGCTTGGTGCCTAGCATGAGCCCGGGCCTCTGTGGTCAAAGTGTCAGGGTGCCTTCCCCAGCAAGATACTCCGTCAGGACACGCAAAGAACTCTGGGAGTTGCAGTCCCACGTCAGTGTGCGTGCTCAGGGCTCTGTGGGACTTGCAGTCCCACGTCAGTGCGTGCTCAGGGCTCTGTGGGAGTTTGAGTCCCACGTCAGTCTGCGTGCCCGTGGGCCCTCTGGGAGTTGCAGTCCCACGTCAGCATGCTCAGGGCATTGTGGGAGCTGGGGTCCTACGTCAGCACGCTCAGGGCACTGTGGGAGTTTGAGTCCCACGTCAGTCTGCGTGCCCATGGGCTCTCTTTAAGTTGTAGTCCCACGTCGGGCCACTTAAATACTCTTGCCGCTGGCGTGATGAGGCATTTTGAGAAAAGATGTTCCACTAGGTAGCCTTCGAACGGGCGCTCTGGGACAATAGACACCATCCCCTTGTCTCTCGAGGTGCATTCTGAGACGTCTATATTCCCAGCACCGTTGTCCCCCCACCCCCCGTCCCCCCGTCCCCTCCGCCGAGCACAATTGAGCACAGCTGAGCCCAGCCGAGCTCAACCGAGCAGGCATGCAGTGCTATGTTCGTGTTGCAGTGGAAGGAGATGGTCAGGCTTTTATTTTTATTGGAAAGGCAGATATACAGAGAGGAGGAGAGACAGAGAGGAAGATCTTCTGTCCGATGATTCACTCCCCAGGCGGCCGCCACGGCTGGAGCTGAGCCAATCCGAAGCCAGGAGCCTCTTCCGGGTCTCCCATGTGGGTGCAGGGTCCCAGAGCCTTGGACCGTCCTCGACTGCTTTCTCGGGCCACAGGCAGGGAGCTGGATGGGAAGCGGGGCTGCTGGGAGTAGTACCAGCACCCAATTGGGATTCCGGGCGTGCAAGACGAGGACCTTAACCACTGCGCCACCGCACCGGGCCCAATGGCCAGGCTTTTGGGGCACACTTGGGAACTTGTACTGTAGGTGGCAGAAGTCATGAGCAGGTATGACGGTGGCCGGGGAACCACCTGGGCCTGGACGAGGGAGCGCTTTCAGGGCCTGTGCTCCCGGCAGCACAGGCCTGGACCCCTGGACTGTTTCCCCGCAGCCCTTCCTGCACTCTGTCCTGAACCCTTCTTTTGGAGAGGCTCTCTGGGGAGGTGCTCCCCCGTATCCCTGCCCTCTACTCACACACTCGTTACCCCTTACCCGCTTGCCCGTGCCTTGGCCGTGCACCCCAGCCCCTCCTGGAGGCCCTCCGCAGCTGTCCTGCCTACCCCTGCCCGCTCAGTGCTTGATCTCAAGTTGTCCTGATAGACACGGCTTTCCTGCTCACTTGCTTAGTGCTGGGCTCTGGCAACAGGTCTGTTATCCTCCTGCTTTTTGGCAGAAGCCCTGCCCTTCCTCGTGGGTGTCTTCAGGCTCCAGGCCTTCTCCGGCGCTCTCTCTGGTGGCTCCTCATCCCTTTTCACAAGACACTTTCCTACCTGGTCGCTCGACAGCTCAAGCCCACGTGGATGGCTGCGGCCTCCCCACAATGGCCTGCTTGCTTGCTTGCTCTTCGTGTGTCAGTGCTCATGACCCCCTTTCCCAGGTGCTGGAGTCTGTCCCTGCCCTCCTGCCTGCCTGCCCACTGTCTTTCTCTCCTACAGGGCCTGTGTGTGTATGTGTATGTGTGTGTCCATGAGGGCCCACAAGCCTCCTCTTGCCACAACCTCGGTGGCATGGGTGTCCAGCGTGGCCTCCCATGCCATCTCTGGGCATGGGCTCATGAGGACCCCTTTCCCTTTGTCAGGGGCTCCTAGGAAACACTCGAGGGCTTAGGCATCCCTGTCGTGTGCTTTTGAGGCAGGAATATGGCCCCACGGCCTCCAGCCAGATGCTGCTTCCATCTCGTTCACCAGAGAACGCTTCACCCTCCACCAGGGCCATCCCGGACTCACGACTCTCTCTCCTGCAGGCCAGCCATGGACCATCGGCCACCGCTGATGTGCCACCTGCCACAAGACACCCAACAGCTGATGTGTGTTCTCCACAGAGTTCCTTCTCACCAGGACAGGTAGAGTAGCAACATGCCTGGATCCCTCATTTGTACCGGCTGCTCTCACAGCACGCAACGGCATAAGTTGTGCAAGCCACGAGAGGGCGCGCCAAGCTGCCCTTTGTATCCCGGGTGGACTCAGGCCTTGTGAGTGCTAGACAGCCCAGCCCTGAGCCGCCCCAGCGTCAGGTGGGGGTCCCGGGCAGTGCTCCCGGACACGTGTCATTAAAAGACCAGGGGTCCAAGGCCGAACGGCCCGCATATCAAGGCCCAGGAGGGGGTGTGGGACGCTTGGTGCCTAGCATGAGCCCGGGCCTCTGTGGTCAAAGTGTCAGGGTGCCTTCCCCAGCAAGATACTCCGTCAGGACACGCAAAGAACTCTGGGAGTTGCAGTCCCACGTCAGTGTGCGTGCTCAGGGCTCTGTGGGACTTGCAGTCCCACGTCAGTGCGTGCTCAGGGCTCTGTGGGAGTTTGAGTCCCACGTCAGTCTGCGTGCCCGTGGGCCCTCTGGGAGTTGCAGTCCCACGTCAGCATGCTCAGGGCATTGTGGGAGCTGGGGTCCTACGTCAGCACGCTCAGGGCACTGTGGGAGTTTGAGTCCCACGTCAGTCTGCGTGCCCATGGGCTCTCTTTAAGTTGTAGTCCCACGTCGGGCCACTTAAATACTCTTGCCGCTGGCGTGATGAGGCATTTTGAGAAAAGATGTTCCACTAGGTAGCCTTCGAACGGGCGCTCTGGGACAATAGACACCATCCCCTTGTCTCTCGAGGTGCATTCTGAGACGTCTATATTCCCAGCACCGTTCTCCCCCCCCCCCCGTCCCCCCGTCCCCTCCGCCGAGCACAATTGAGCACAGCTGAGCCCAGCCGAGTTCAACCGAGCAGGCATGCAGTGCTATGTTCGTGTTGCAGTGGAAGGAGATGGTCAGGCTTTTATTTTTATTGGAAAGGCAGATATACAGAGAGGAGGAGAGACAGAGAGGAAGATCTTCTGTCCGATGATTCACTCCCCAGGCGGCCGCCACGGCTGGAGCTGAGCCAATCCGAAGCCAGGAGCCTCTTCCGGGTCTCCCATGTGGGTGCAGGGTCCCAGAGCCTTGGACCGTCCTCGACTGCTTTCTCGGGCCACAGGCAGGGAGCTGGATGGGAAGCGGGGCTGCTGGGAGTAGTACCAGCACCCAATTGGGATTCCGGGCGTGCAAGACGAGGACCTTAACCACTGCGCCACCGCACCGGGCCCAATGGCCAGGCTTTTGGGGCACACTTGGGAACTTGTACTGTAGGTGGCAGAAGTCATGAGCAGGTATGACGGTGGCCGGGGAACCACCTGGGCCTGGACGAGGGAGCGCTTTCAGGGCCTGTGCTCCCGGCAGCACAGGCCTGGACCCCTGGACTGTTTCCCCGCAGCCCTTCCTGCACTCTGTCCTGAACCCTTCTTTTGGAGAGGCTCTCTGGGGAGGTGCTCCCCCGTATCCCTGCCCTCTACTCACACACTCGTTACCCCTTACCCGCTTGCCCGTGCCTTGGCCGTGCACCCCAGCCCCTCCTGGAGGCCCTCCGCAGCTGTCCTGCCTACCCCTGCCCGCTCAGTGCTTGATCTCAAGTTGTCCTGATAGACACGGCTTTCCTGCTCACTTGCTTAGTGCTGGGCTCTGGCAACAGGTCTGTTATCCTCCTGCTTTTTGGCAGAAGCCCTGCCCTTCCTCGTGGGTGTCTTCAGGCTCCAGGCCTTCTCCGGCGCTCTCTCTGGTGGCTCCTCATCCCTTTTCACAAGACACTTTCCTACCTGGTCGCTCGACAGCTCAAGCCCACGTGGATGGCTGCGGCCTCCCCACAATGGCCTGCTTGCTTGCTTGCTCTTCGTGTGTCAGTGCTCATGACCCCCTTTCCCAGGTGCTGGAGTCTGTCCCTGCCCTCCTGCCTGCCTGCCCACTGTCTTTCTCTCCTACAGGGCCTGTGTGTGTATGTGTATGTGTGTGTCCATGAGGGCCCACAAGCCTCCTCTTGCCACAACCTCGGTGGCATGGGTGTCCAGCGTGGCCTCCCATGCCATCTCTGGGCATGGGCTCATGAGGACCCCTTTCCCTTTGTCAGGGGCTCCTAGGAAACACTCGAGGGCTTAGGCATCCCTGTCGTGTGCTTTTGAGGCAGGAATATGGCCCCACGGCCTCCAGCCAGATGCTGCTTCCATCTCGTTCACCAGAGAACGCTTCACCCTCCACCAGGGCCATCCCGGACTCACGACTCTCTCTCCTGCAGGCCAGCCATGGACCATCGGCCACCGCTGATGTGCCACCTGCCACAAGACACCCAACAGCTGATGTGTGTTCTCCACAGAGTTCCTTCTCACCAGGACAGGTAGAGTAGCAACATGCCTGGATCCCTCATTTGTACCGGCTGCTCTCACAGCACGCAACGGCATAAGTTGTGCAAGCCACGAGAGGGCGCGCCAAGCTGCCCTTTGTATCCCGGGTGGACTCAGGCCTTGTGAGTGCTAGACAGCCCAGCCCTGAGCCGCCCCAGCGTCAGGTGGGGGTCCCGGGCAGTGCTCCCGGACACGTGTCATTAAAAGACCAGGGGTCCAAGGCCGAACGGCCCGCATATCAAGGCCCAGGAGGGGGTGTGGGACGCTTGGTGCCTAGCATGAGCCCGGGCCTCTGTGGTCAAAGTGTCAGGGTGCCTTCCCCAGCAAGATACTCCGTCAGGACACGCAAAGAACTCTGGGAGTTGCAGTCCCACGTCAGTGTGCGTGCTCAGGGCTCTGTGGGACTTGCAGTCCCACGTCAGTGCGTGCTCAGGGCTCTGTGGGAGTTTGAGTCCCACGTCAGTCTGCGTGCCCGTGGGCCCTCTGGGAGTTGCAGTCCCACGTCAGCATGCTCAGGGCATTGTGGGAGCTGGGGTCCTACGTCAGCACGCTCAGGGCACTGTGGGAGTTTGAGTCCCACGTCAGTCTGCGTGCCCATGGGCTCTCTTTAAGTTGTAGTCCCACGTCGGGCCACTTAAATACTCTTGCCGCTGGCGTGATGAGGCATTTTGAGAAAAGATGTTCCACTAGGTAGCCTTCGAACGGGCGCTCTGGGACAATAGACACCATCCCCTTGTCTCTCGAGGTGCATTCTGAGACGTCTATATTCCCAGCACCGTTCTCCCCCCCCCCCCGTCCCCCCGTCCCCTCCGCCGAGCACAATTGAGCACAGCTGAGCCCAGCCGAGTTCAACCGAGCAGGCATGCAGTGCTATGTTCGTGTTGCAGTGGAAGGAGATGGTCAGGCTTTTATTTTTATTGGAAAGGCAGATATACAGAGAGGAGGAGAGACAGAGAGGAAGATCTTCTGTCCGATGATTCACTCCCCAGGCGGCCGCCACGGCTGGAGCTGAGCCAATCCGAAGCCAGGAGCCTCTTCCGGGTCTCCCATGTGGGTGCAGGGTCCCAGAGCCTTGGACCGTCCTCGACTGCTTTCTCGGGCCACAGGCAGGGAGCTGGATGGGAAGCGGGGCTGCTGGGAGTAGTACCAGCACCCAATTGGGATTCCGGGCGTGCAAGACGAGGACCTTAACCACTGCGCCACCGCACCGGGCCCAATGGCCAGGCTTTTGGGGCACACTTGGGAACTTGTACTGTAGGTGGCAGAAGTCATGAGCAGGTATGACGGTGGCCGGGGAACCACCTGGGCCTGGACGAGGGAGCGCTTTCAGGGCCTGTGCTCCCGGCAGCACAGGCCTGGACCCCTGGACTGTTTCCCCGCAGCCCTTCCTGCACTCTGTCCTGAACCCTTCTTTTGGAGAGGCTCTCTGGGGAGGTGCTCCCCCGTATCCCTGCCCTCTACTCACACACTCGTTACCCCTTACCCGCTTGCCCGTGCCTTGGCCGTGCACCCCAGCCCCTCCTGGAGGCCCTCCGCAGCTGTCCTGCCTACCCCTGCCCGCTCAGTGCTTGATCTCAAGTTGTCCTGATAGACACGGCTTTCCTGCTCACTTGCTTAGTGCTGGGCTCTGGCAACAGGTCTGTTATCCTCCTGCTTTTTGGCAGAAGCCCTGCCCTTCCTCGTGGGTGTCTTCAGGCTCCAGGCCTTCTCCGGCGCTCTCTCTGGTGGCTCCTCATCCCTTTTCACAAGACACTTTCCTACCTGGTCGCTCGACAGCTCAAGCCCACGTGGATGGCTGCGGCCTCCCCACAATGGCCTGCTTGCTTGCTTGCTCTTCGTGTGTCAGTGCTCATGACCCCCTTTCCCAGGTGCTGGAGTCTGTCCCTGCCCTCCTGCCTGCCTGCCCACTGTCTTTCTCTCCTACAGGGCCTGTGTGTGTATGTGTATGTGTGTGTCCATGAGGGCCCACAAGCCTCCTCTTGCCACAACCTCGGTGGCATGGGTGTCCAGCGTGGCCTCCCATGCCATCTCTGGGCATGGGCTCATGAGGACCCCTTTCCCTTTGTCAGGGGCTCCTAGGAAACACTCGAGGGCTTAGGCATCCCTGTCGTGTGCTTTTGAGGCAGGAATATGGCCCCACGGCCTCCAGCCAGATGCTGCTTCCATCTCGTTCACCAGAGAACGCTTCACCCTCCACCAGGGCCATCCCGGACTCACGACTCTCTCTCCTGCAGGCCAGCCATGGACCATCGGCCACCGCTGATGTGCCACCTGCCACAAGACACCCAACAGCTGATGTGTGTTCTCCACAGAGTTCCTTCTCACCAGGACAGGTAGAGTAGCAACATGCCTGGATCCCTCATTTGTACCGGCTGCTCTCACAGCACGCAACGGCATAAGTTGTGCAAGCCACGAGAGGGCGCGCCAAGCTGCCCTTTGTATCCCGGGTGGACTCAGGCCTTGTGAGTGCTAGACAGCCCAGCCCTGAGCCGCCCCAGCGTCAGGTGGGGGTCCCGGGCAGTGCTCCCGGACACGTGTCATTAAAAGACCAGGGGTCCAAGGCCGAACGGCCCGCATATCAAGGCCCAGGAGGGGGTGTGGGACGCTTGGTGCCTAGCATGAGCCCGGGCCTCTGTGGTCAAAGTGTCAGGGTGCCTTCCCCAGCAAGATACTCCGTCAGGACACGCAAAGAACTCTGGGAGTTGCAGTCCCACGTCAGTGTGCGTGCTCAGGGCTCTGTGGGACTTGCAGTCCCACGTCAGTGCGTGCTCAGGGCTCTGTGGGAGTTTGAGTCCCACGTCAGTCTGCGTGCCCGTGGGCCCTCTGGGAGTTGCAGTCCCACGTCAGCATGCTCAGGGCATTGTGGGAGCTGGGGTCCTACGTCAGCACGCTCAGGGCACTGTGGGAGTTTGAGTCCCACGTCAGTCTGCGTGCCCATGGGCTCTCTTTAAGTTGTAGTCCCACGTCGGGCCACTTAAATACTCTTGCCGCTGGCGTGATGAGGCATTTTGAGAAAAGATGTTCCACTAGGTAGCCTTCGAACGGGCGCTCTGGGACAATAGACACCATCCCCTTGTCTCTCGAGGTGCATTCTGAGACGTCTATATTCCCAGCACCGTTCTCCCCCCCCCCCCGTCCCCCCGTCCCCTCCGCCGAGCACAATTGAGCACAGCTGAGCCCAGCCGAGTTCAACCGAGCAGGCATGCAGTGCTATGTTCGTGTTGCAGTGGAAGGAGATGGTCAGGCTTTTATTTTTATTGGAAAGGCAGATATACAGAGAGGAGGAGAGACAGAGAGGAAGATCTTCTGTCCGATGATTCACTCCCCAGGCGGCCGCCACGGCTGGAGCTGAGCCAATCCGAAGCCAGGAGCCTCTTCCGGGTCTCCCATGTGGGTGCAGGGTCCCAGAGCCTTGGACCGTCCTCGACTGCTTTCTCGGGCCACAGGCAGGGAGCTGGATGGGAAGCGGGGCTGCTGGGAGTAGTACCAGCACCCAATTGGGATTCCGGGCGTGCAAGACGAGGACCTTAACCACTGCGCCACCGCACCGGGCCCAATGGCCAGGCTTTTGGGGCACACTTGGGAACTTGTACTGTAGGTGGCAGAAGTCATGAGCAGGTATGACGGTGGCCGGGGAACCACCTGGGCCTGGACGAGGGAGCGCTTTCAGGGCCTGTGCTCCCGGCAGCACAGGCCTGGACCCCTGGACTGTTTCCCCGCAGCCCTTCCTGCACTCTGTCCTGAACCCTTCTTTTGGAGAGGCTCTCTGGGGAGGTGCTCCCCCGTATCCCTGCCCTCTACTCACACACTCGTTACCCCTTACCCGCTTGCCCGTGCCTTGGCCGTGCACCCCAGCCCCTCCTGGAGGCCCTCCGCAGCTGTCCTGCCTACCCCTGCCCGCTCAGTGCTTGATCTCAAGTTGTCCTGATAGACACGGCTTTCCTGCTCACTTGCTTAGTGCTGGGCTCTGGCAACAGGTCTGTTATCCTCCTGCTTTTTGGCAGAAGCCCTGCCCTTCCTCGTGGGTGTCTTCAGGCTCCAGGCCTTCTCCGGCGCTCTCTCTGGTGGCTCCTCATCCCTTTTCACAAGACACTTTCCTACCTGGTCGCTCGACAGCTCAAGCCCACGTGGATGGCTGCGGCCTCCCCACAATGGCCTGCTTGCTTGCTTGCTCTTCGTGTGTCAGTGCTCATGACCCCCTTTCCCAGGTGCTGGAGTCTGTCCCTGCCCTCCTGCCTGCCTGCCCACTGTCTTTCTCTCCTACAGGGCCTGTGTGTGTATGTGTATGTGTGTGTCCATGAGGGCCCACAAGCCTCCTCTTGCCACAACCTCGGTGGCATGGGTGTCCAGCGTGGCCTCCCATGCCATCTCTGGGCATGGGCTCATGAGGACCCCTTTCCCTTTGTCAGGGGCTCCTAGGAAACACTCGAGGGCTTAGGCATCCCTGTCGTGTGCTTTTGAGGCAGGAATATGGCCCCACGGCCTCCAGCCAGATGCTGCTTCCATCTCGTTCACCAGAGAACGCTTCACCCTCCACCAGGGCCATCCCGGACTCACGACTCTCTCTCCTGCAGGCCAGCCATGGACCATCGGCCACCGCTGATGTGCCACCTGCCACAAGACACCCAACAGCTGATGTGTGTTCTCCACAGAGTTCCTTCTCACCAGGACAGGTAGAGTAGCAACATGCCTGGATCCCTCATTTGTACCGGCTGCTCTCACAGCACGCAACGGCATAAGTTGTGCAAGCCACGAGAGGGCGCGCCAAGCTGCCCTTTGTATCCCGGGTGGACTCAGGCCTTGTGAGTGCTAGACAGCCCAGCCCTGAGCCGCCCCAGCGTCAGGTGGGGGTCCCGGGCAGTGCTCCCGGACACGTGTCATTAAAAGACCAGGGGTCCAAGGCCGAACGGCCCGCATATCAAGGCCCAGGAGGGGGTGTGGGACGCTTGGTGCCTAGCATGAGCCCGGGCCTCTGTGGTCAAAGTGTCAGGGTGCCTTCCCCAGCAAGATACTCCGTCAGGACACGCAAAGAACTCTGGGAGTTGCAGTCCCACGTCAGTGTGCGTGCTCAGGGCTCTGTGGGACTTGCAGTCCCACGTCAGTGCGTGCTCAGGGCTCTGTGGGAGTTTGAGTCCCACGTCAGTCTGCGTGCCCGTGGGCCCTCTGGGAGTTGCAGTCCCACGTCAGCATGCTCAGGGCATTGTGGGAGCTGGGGTCCTACGTCAGCACGCTCAGGGCACTGTGGGAGTTTGAGTCCCACGTCAGTCTGCGTGCCCATGGGCTCTCTTTAAGTTGTAGTCCCACGTCGGGCCACTTAAATACTCTTGCCGCTGGCGTGATGAGGCATTTTGAGAAAAGATGTTCCACTAGGTAGCCTTCGAACGGGCGCTCTGGGACAATAGACACCATCCCCTTGTCTCTCGAGGTGCATTCTGAGACGTCTATATTCCCAGCACCGTTGTCCCCCCACCCCCCGTCCCCCCGTCCCCTCCGCCGAGCACAATTGAGCACAGCTGAGCCCAGCCGAGCTCAACCGAGCAGGCATGCAGTGCTATGTTCGTGTTGCAGTGGAAGGAGATGGTCAGGCTTTTATTTTTATTGGAAAGGCAGATATACAGAGAGGAGGAGAGACAGAGAGGAAGATCTTCTGTCCGATGATTCACTCCCCAGGCGGCCGCCACGGCTGGAGCTGAGCCAATCCGAAGCCAGGAGCCTCTTCCGGGTCTCCCATGTGGGTGCAGGGTCCCAGAGCCTTGGACCGTCCTCGACTGCTTTCTCGGGCCACAGGCAGGGAGCTGGATGGGAAGCGGGGCTGCTGGGAGTAGTACCAGCACCCAATTGGGATTCCGGGCGTGCAAGACGAGGACCTTAACCACTGCGCCACCGCACCGGGCCCAATGGCCAGGCTTTTGGGGCACACTTGGGAACTTGTACTGTAGGTGGCAGAAGTCATGAGCAGGTATGACGGTGGCCGGGGAACCACCTGGGCCTGGACGAGGGAGCGCTTTCAGGGCCTGTGCTCCCGGCAGCACAGGCCTGGACCCCTGGACTGTTTCCCCGCAGCCCTTCCTGCACTCTGTCCTGAACCCTTCTTTTGGAGAGGCTCTCTGGGGAGGTGCTCCCCCGTATCCCTGCCCTCTACTCACACACTCGTTACCCCTTACCCGCTTGCCCGTGCCTTGGCCGTGCACCCCAGCCCCTCCTGGAGGCCCTCCGCAGCTGTCCTGCCTACCCCTGCCCGCTCAGTGCTTGATCTCAAGTTGTCCTGATAGACACGGCTTTCCTGCTCACTTGCTTAGTGCTGGGCTCTGGCAACAGGTCTGTTATCCTCCTGCTTTTTGGCAGAAGCCCTGCCCTTCCTCGTGGGTGTCTTCAGGCTCCAGGCCTTCTCCGGCGCTCTCTCTGGTGGCTCCTCATCCCTTTTCACAAGACACTTTCCTACCTGGTCGCTCGACAGCTCAAGCCCACGTGGATGGCTGCGGCCTCCCCACAATGGCCTGCTTGCTTGCTTGCTCTTCGTGTGTCAGTGCTCATGACCCCCTTTCCCAGGTGCTGGAGTCTGTCCCTGCCCTCCTGCCTGCCTGCCCACTGTCTTTCTCTCCTACAGGGCCTGTGTGTGTATGTGTATGTGTGTGTCCATGAGGGCCCACAAGCCTCCTCTTGCCACAACCTCGGTGGCATGGGTGTCCAGCGTGGCCTCCCATGCCATCTCTGGGCATGGGCTCATGAGGACCCCTTTCCCTTTGTCAGGGGCTCCTAGGAAACACTCGAGGGCTTAGGCATCCCTGTCGTGTGCTTTTGAGGCAGGAATATGGCCCCACGGCCTCCAGCCAGATGCTGCTTCCATCTCGTTCACCAGAGAACGCTTCACCCTCCACCAGGGCCATCCCGGACTCACGACTCTCTCTCCTGCAGGCCAGCCATGGACCATCGGCCACCGCTGATGTGCCACCTGCCACAAGACACCCAACAGCTGATGTGTGTTCTCCACAGAGTTCCTTCTCACCAGGACAGGTAGAGTAGCAACATGCCTGGATCCCTCATTTGTACCGGCTGCTCTCACAGCACGCAACGGCATAAGTTGTGCAAGCCACGAGAGGGCGCGCCAAGCTGCCCTTTGTATCCCGGGTGGACTCAGGCCTTGTGAGTGCTAGACAGCCCAGCCCTGAGCCGCCCCAGCGTCAGGTGGGGGTCCCGGGCAGTGCTCCCGGACACGTGTCATTAAAAGACCAGGGGTCCAAGGCCGAACGGCCCGCATATCAAGGCCCAGGAGGGGGTGTGGGACGCTTGGTGCCTAGCATGAGCCCGGGCCTCTGTGGTCAAAGTGTCAGGGTGCCTTCCCCAGCAAGATACTCCGTCAGGACACGCAAAGAACTCTGGGAGTTGCAGTCCCACGTCAGTGTGCGTGCTCAGGGCTCTGTGGGACTTGCAGTCCCACGTCAGTGCGTGCTCAGGGCTCTGTGGGAGTTTGAGTCCCACGTCAGTCTGCGTGCCCGTGGGCCCTCTGGGAGTTGCAGTCCCACGTCAGCATGCTCAGGGCATTGTGGGAGCTGGGGTCCTACGTCAGCACGCTCAGGGCACTGTGGGAGTTTGAGTCCCACGTCAGTCTGCGTGCCCATGGGCTCTCTTTAAGTTGTAGTCCCACGTCGGGCCACTTAAATACTCTTGCCGCTGGCGTGATGAAGCATTTTGAGAAAAGATGTTCCACTAGGTAGCCTTCGAACGGGCGCTCTGGGACAATAGACACCATCCCCTTGTCTCTCAAGTTGCATTCTGAGACGTCTATATTCCCAGCACCGTTCTCTCCCCCCCCCGTCCCCCGTCCCCTCCGCCGAGCACAATTGAGCACAGCTGAGCCCAGCCGAGCTCAACCGAGCAGGCATGCAGTGCTATGTTCGTGTTGCAGTGGAAGGAGATGGTCAGGCTTTTATTTTTATTGGAAAGGCAGATATACAGAGAGGAGGAGAGACAGAGAGGAAGATCTTCTGTCCGATGATTCACTCCCCAGGCGGCCGCCACGGCTGGAGCTGAGCCAATCCGAAGCCAGGAGCCTCTTCCGGGTCTCCCATGTGGGTGCAGGGTCCCAGAGCCTTGGACCGTCCTCGACTGCTTTCTCGGGCCACAGGCAGGGAGCTGGATGGGAAGCGGGGCTGCTGGGAGTAGTACCAGCACCCAATTGGGATTCCGGGCGTGCAAGACGAGGACCTTAACCACTGCGCCACCGCACCGGGCCCAATGGCCAGGCTTTTGGGGCACACTTGGGAACTTGTACTGTAGGTGGCAGAAGTCATGAGCAGGTATGACGGTGGCCGGGGAACCACCTGGGCCTGGACGAGGGAGCGCTTTCAGGGCCTGTGCTCCCGGCAGCACAGGCCTGGACCCCTGGACTGTTTCCCCGCAGCCCTTCCTGCACTCTGTCCTGAACCCTTCTTTTGGAGAGGCTCTCTGGGGAGGTGCTCCCCCGTATCCCTGCCCTCTACTCACACACTCGTTACCCCTTACCCGCTTGCCCGTGCCTTGGCCGTGCACCCCAGCCCCTCCTGGAGGCCCTCCGCAGCTGTCCTGCCTACCCCTGCCCGCTCAGTGCTTGATCTCAAGTTGTCCTGATAGACACGGCTTTCCTGCTCACTTGCTTAGTGCTGGGCTCTGGCAACAGGTCTGTTATCCTCCTGCTTTTTGGCAGAAGCCCTGCCCTTCCTCGTGGGTGTCTTCAGGCTCCAGGCCTTCTCCGGCGCTCTCTCTGGTGGCTCCTCATCCCTTTTCACAAGACACTTTCCTACCTGGTCGCTCGACAGCTCAAGCCCACGTGGATGGCTGCGGCCTCCCCACAATGGCCTGCTTGCTTGCTTGCTCTTCGTGTGTCAGTGCTCATGACCCCCTTTCCCAGGTGCTGGAGTCTGTCCCTGCCCTCCTGCCTGCCTGCCCACTGTCTTTCTCTCCTACAGGGCCTGTGTGTGTATGTGTATGTGTGTGTCCATGAGGGCCCACAAGCCTCCTCTTGCCACAACCTCGGTGGCATGGGTGTCCAGCGTGGCCTCCCATGCCATCTCTGGGCATGGGCTCATGAGGACCCCTTTCCCTTTGTCAGGGGCTCCTAGGAAACACTCGAGGGCTTAGGCATCCCTGTCGTGTGCTTTTGAGGCAGGAATATGGCCCCACGGCCTCCAGCCAGATGCTGCTTCCATCTCGTTCACCAGAGAACGCTTCACCCTCCACCAGGGCCATCCCGGACTCACGACTCTCTCTCCTGCAGGCCAGCCATGGACCATCGGCCACCGCTGATGTGCCACCTGCCACAAGACACCCAACAGCTGATGTGTGTTCTCCACAGAGTTCCTTCTCACCAGGACAGGTAGAGTAGCAACATGCCTGGATCCCTCATTTGTACCGGCTGCTCTCACAGCACGCAACGGCATAAGTTGTGCAAGCCACGAGAGGGCGCGCCAAGCTGCCCTTTGTATCCCGGGTGGACTCAGGCCTTGTGAGTGCTAGACAGCCCAGCCCTGAGCCGCCCCAGCGTCAGGTGGGGGTCCCGGGCAGTGCTCCCGGACACGTGTCATTAAAAGACCAGGGGTCCAAGGCCGAACGGCCCGCATATCAAGGCCCAGGAGGGGGTGTGGGACGCTTGGTGCCTAGCATGAGCCCGGGCCTCTGTGGTCAAAGTGTCAGGGTGCCTTCCCCAGCAAGATACTCCGTCAGGACACGCAAAGAACTCTGGGAGTTGCAGTCCCACGTCAGTGTGCGTGCTCAGGGCTCTGTGGGACTTGCAGTCCCACGTCAGGCGTGCTCAGGGCTCTGTGGGAGTTTGAGTCCCACGTCAGTCTGCGTGCCCGTGGGCCCTCTGGGAGTTGCAGTCCCACGTCAGCATGCTCAGGGCATTGTGGGAGCTGGGGTCCTACGTCAGCACGCTCAGGGCACTGTGGGAGTTTGAGTCCCACGTCAGTCTGCGTGCCCATGGGCTCTCTTTAAGTTGTAGTCCCACGTCGGGCCACTTAAATACTCTTGCCGCTGGCGTGATGAGGCATTTTGAGAAAAGATGTTCCACTAGGTAGCCTTCGAACGGGCGCTCTGGGACAATAGACACCATCCCCTTGTCTCTCGAGGTGCATTCTGAGACGTCTATATTCCCAGCACCGTTCTCCCCCACCCCCCGTCCCCCCGTCCCCTCCGCCGAGCACAATTGAGCACAGCTGAGCCCAGCCGAGCTCAACCGAGCAGGCATGCAGTGCTATGTTCGTGTTGCAGTGGAAGGAGATGGTCAGGCTTTTATTTTTATTGGAAAGGCAGATATACAGAGAGGAGGAGAGACAGAGAGGAAGATCTTCTGTCCGATGATTCACTCCCCAGGCGGCCGCCACGGCTGGAGCTGAGCCAATCCGAAGCCAGGAGCCTCTTCCGGGTCTCCCATGTGGGTGCAGGGTCCCAGAGCCTTGGACCGTCCTCGACTGCTTTCTCGGGCCACAGGCAGGGAGCTGGATGGGAAGCGGGGCTGCTGGGAGTAGTACCAGCACCCAATTGGGATTCCGGGCGTGCAAGACGAGGACCTTAACCACTGCGCCACCGCACCGGGCCCAATGGCCAGGCTTTTGGGGCACACTTGGGAACTTGTACTGTAGGTGGCAGAAGTCATGAGCAGGTATGACGGTGGCCGGGGAACCACCTGGGCCTGGACGAGGGAGCGCTTTCAGGGCCTGTGCTCCCGGCAGCACAGGCCTGGACCCCTGGACTGTTTCCCCGCAGCCCTTCCTGCACTCTGTCCTGAACCCTTCTTTTGGAGAGGCTCTCTGGGGAGGTGCTCCCCCGTATCCCTGCCCTCTACTCACACACTCGTTACCCCTTACCCGCTTGCCCGTGCCTTGGCCGTGCACCCCAGCCCCTCCTGGAGGCCCTCCGCAGCTGTCCTGCCTACCCCTGCCCGCTCAGTGCTTGATCTCAAGTTGTCCTGATAGACACGGCTTTCCTGCTCACTTGCTTAGTGCTGGGCTCTGGCAACAGGTCTGTTATCCTCCTGCTTTTTGGCAGAAGCCCTGCCCTTCCTCGTGGGTGTCTTCAGGCTCCAGGCCTTCTCCGGCGCTCTCTCTGGTGGCTCCTCATCCCTTTTCACAAGACACTTTCCTACCTGGTCGCTCGACAGCTCAAGCCCACGTGGATGGCTGCGGCCTCCCCACAATGGCCTGCTTGCTTGCTTGCTCTTCGTGTGTCAGTGCTCATGACCCCCTTTCCCAGGTGCTGGAGTCTGTCCCTGCCCTCCTGCCTGCCTGCCCACTGTCTTTCTCTCCTACAGGGCCTGTGTGTGTATGTGTATGTGTGTGTCCATGAGGGCCCACAAGCCTCCTCTTGCCACAACCTCGGTGGCATGGGTGTCCAGCGTGGCCTCCCATGCCATCTCTGGGCATGGGCTCATGAGGACCCCTTTCCCTTTGTCAGGGGCTCCTAGGAAACACTCGAGGGCTTAGGCATCCCTGTCGTGTGCTTTTGAGGCAGGAATATGGCCCCACGGCCTCCAGCCAGATGCTGCTTCCATCTCGTTCACCAGAGAACGCTTCACCCTCCACCAGGGCCATCCCGGACTCACGACTCTCTCTCCTGCAGGCCAGCCATGGACCATCGGCCACCGCTGATGTGCCACCTGCCACAAGACACACAACAGCTGATGTGTGTTCTCCACAGAGTTCCTTCTCACCAGGACAGGTAGAGTAGCAACATGCCTGGATCCCTCATTTGTACCGGCTGCTCTCACAGCACGCAACGGCATAAGTTGTGCAAGCCACGAGAGGGCGCGCCAAGCTGCCCTTTGTATCCCGGGTGGACTCAGGCCTTGTGAGTGCTAGACAGCCCAGCCCTGAGCCGCCCCAGCGTCAGGTGGGGGTCCC
This sequence comes from Ochotona curzoniae, assembly GCF_017591425.1. Lineage (NCBI taxonomy): Eukaryota > Metazoa > Chordata > Mammalia > Lagomorpha > Ochotonidae > Ochotona > Ochotona curzoniae. The sequence continues at coordinate 22,370 of NW_024465592.1, read as the reverse complement.
GGGCAGTGCTCCCGGACACGTGTCATTAAAAGACCAGGGGTCCAAGGCCGAACGGCCCGCATATCAAGGCCCAGGAGGGGGTGTGGGACGCTTGGTGCCTAGCATGAGCCCGGGCCTCTGTGGTCAAAGTGTCAGGGTGCCTTCCCCAGCAAGATACTCCGTCAGGACACGCAAAGAACTCTGGGAGTTGCAGTCCCACGTCAGTGTGCGTGCTCAGGGCTCTGTGGGACTTGCAGTCCCACGTCAGTGCGTGCTCAGGGCTCTGTGGGAGTTTGAGTCCCACGTCAGTCTGCGTGCCCGTGGGCCCTCTGGGAGTTGCAGTCCCACGTCAGCATGCTCAGGGCATTGTGGGAGCTGGGGTCCTACGTCAGCACGCTCAGGGCACTGTGGGAGTTTGAGTCCCACGTCAGTCTGAGTGCCCATGGGCTCTCTTTAAGCTGTAGTCCCACGTCGGGCCACTTAAATACTCTTGCCGCTGGCGTGATGAAGCATTTTGAGAAAAGATGTTCCACTAGGTAGCCTTCGAACGGGCGCTCTGGGACAATAGACACCATCCCCTTGTCTCTCGAGGTGCATTCTGAGACGTCTATATTCCCAGCACCGTTCTCTCCCCCCCGCCCCCCGTGCCCTCCGCCGAGCACAATTGAGCACAGCTGAGCCCAGCCGAGCTCAACCCAGCAGGCATGCAGTGCTATGTTCGTGTTGCAGTGGAAGGAGATGGTCAGGCTTTTATTTTTATTGGAAAGGCGGATATACAGAGAGGAGGAGAGACAGAGAGGAAGATCTTCTGTCCGATGATTCACTCCCCAGGCGGCCGCCACGGCTGGAGCTGAGCCAATCCGAAGCCAGGAGCCTCTTCCGGGTCTCCCATGTGGGTGCAGGGTCCCAGAGCCTTGGACCGTCCTCGACTGCTTTCTCGGGCCACAGGCAGGGAGCTGGATGGGAAGCGGGGCTGCTGGGAGTAGTACCAGCACCCAATTGGGATTCCGGGCGTGCAAGACGAGGACCTTAACCACTGCGCCACCGCACCGGGCCCAATGGCCAGGCTTTTGGGGCACACTTGGGAACTTGTACTGTAGGTGGCAGAAGTCATGAGCAGGTATGACGGTGGCCGGGGAACCACCTGGGCCTGGACGAGGGAGCGCTTTCAGGGCCTGTGCTCCCGGCAGCACAGGCCTGGACCCCTGGACTGTTTCCCCGCAGCCCTTCCTGCACTCTGTCCTGAACCCTTCTTTTGGAGAGGCTCTCTGGGGAGGTGCTCCCCCGTATCCCTGCCCTCTACTCACACACTCGTTACCCCTTACCCGCTTGCCCGTGCCTTGGCCGTGCACCCCAGCCCCTCCTGGAGGCCCTCCGCAGCTGTCCTGCCTACCCCTGCCCGCTCAGTGCTTGATCTCAAGTTGTCCTGATAGACACGGCTTTCCTGCTCACTTGCTTAGTGCTGGGCTCTGGCAACAGGTCTGTTATCCTCCTGCTTTTTGGCAGAAGCCCTGCCCTTCCTCGTGGGTGTCTTCAGGCTCCAGGCCTTCTCCGGCGCTCTCTCTGGTGGCTCCTCATCCCTTTTCACAAGACACTTTCCTACCTGGTCGCTCGACAGCTCAAGCCCACGTGGATGGCTGCGGCCTCCCCACAATGGCCTGCTTGCTTGCTTGCTCTTCGTGTGTCAGTGCTCATGACCCCCTTTCCCAGGTGCTGGAGTCTGTCCCTGCCCTCCTGCCTGCCTGCCCACTGTCTTTCTCTCCTACAGGGCCTGTGTGTGTATGTGTATGTGTGTGTCCATGAGGGCCCACAAGCCTCCTCTTGCCACAACCTCGGTGGCATGGGTGTCCAGCGTGGCCTCCCATGCCATCTCTGGGCATGGGCTCATGAGGACCCCTTTCCCTTTGTCAGGGGCTCCTAGGAAACACTCGAGGGCTTAGGCATCCCTGTCGTGTGCTTTTGAGGCAGGAATATGGCCCCACGGCCTCCAGCCAGATGCTGCTTCCATCTCGTTCACCAGAGAACGCTTCACCCTCCACCAGGGCCATCCCGGACTCACGACTCTCTCTCCTGCAGGCCAGCCATGGACCATCGGCCACCGCTGATGTGCCACCTGCCACAAGACACACAACAGCTGATGTGTGTTCTCCACAGAGTTCCTTCTCACCAGGACAGGTAGAGTAGCAACATGCCTGGATCCCTCATTTGTACCGGCTGCTCTCACAGCACGCAACGGCATAAGTTGTGCAAGCCACGAGAGGGCGCGCCAAGCTGCCCTTTGTATCCCGGGTGGACTCAGGCCTTGTGAGTGCTAGACAGCCCAGCCCTGAGCCGCCCCAGCGTCAGGTGGGGGTCCCGGGCAGTGCTCCCGGACACGTGTCATTAAAAGACCAGGGGTCCAAGGCCGAACGGCCCGCATATCAAGGCCCAGGAGGGGGTGTGGGACGCTTGGTGCCTAGCATGAGCCCGGGCCTCTGTGGTCAAAGTGTCAGGGTGCCTTCCCCAGCAAGATACTCCGTCAGGACACGCAAAGAACTCTGGGAGTTGCAGTCCCACGTCAGTGTGCGTGCTCAGGGCTCTGTGGGACTTGCAGTCCCACGTCAGTGCGTGCTCAGGGCTCTGTGGGAGTTTGAGTCCCACGTCAGTCTGCGTGCCCATGGGCCCTCTGGGAGTTGCAGTCCCACGTCAGCATGCTCAGGGCATTGTGGGAGCTGGGGTCCTACGTCAGCACGCTCAGGGCACTGTGGGAGTTTGAGTCCCACGTCAGTCTGCGTGCCCATGGGCTCTCTTTAAGTTGTAGTCCCACGTCGGGCCACTTAAATACTCTTGCCGCTGGCGTGATGAGGCATTTTGAGAAAAGATGTTCCACTAGGTAGCCTTCGAACGGGCGCTCTGGGACAATAGACACCATCCCCTTGTCTCTCGAGGTGCATTCTGAGACGTCTATATTCCCAGAACCGTTCTCTCCCCCCCGCCCCGTACCCTCCGCCGAGCACAATTGAGCACAGCTGAGCACAGCCGAGCTCAACCGAGCAGGCATGCAGTGCTATGTTCGTGTTGCAGTGGAAGGAGATGGTCAGGCTTTTATTTTTATTGGAAAGGCAGATATACAGAGAGGAGGAGAGACAGAGAGGAAGATCTTCTGTCCGATGATTCACTCCCCAGGCGGCCGCCACGGCTGGAGCTGAGCCAATCCGAAGCCAGGAGCCTCTTCCGGGTCTCCCATGTGGGTGCAGGGTCCCAGAGCCTTGGACCGTCCTCGACTGCTTTCTCGGGCCACAGGCAGGGAGCTGGATGGGAAGCGGGGCTGCTGGGAGTAGTACCAGCACCCAATTGGGATTCCGGGCGTGCAAGACGAGGACCTTAACCACTGCGCCACCGCACCGGGCCCAATGGCCAGGCTTTTGGGGCACACTTGGGAACTTGTACTGTAGGTGGCAGAAGTCATGAGCAGGTATGACGGTGGCCGGGGAACCACCTGGGCCTGGACGAGGGAGCGCTTTCAGGGCCTGTGCTCCCGGCAGCACAGGCCTGGACCCCTGGACTGTTTCCCCGCAGCCCTTCCTGCACTCTGTCCTGAACCCTTCTTTTGGAGAGGCTCTCTGGGGAGGTGCTCCCCCGTATCCCTGCCCTCTACTCACACACTCGTTACCCCTTACCCGCTTGCCCGTGCCTTGGCCGTGCACCCCAGCCCCTCCTGGAGGCCCTCCGCAGCTGTCCTGCCTACCCCTGCCCGCTCAGTGCTTGATCTCAAGTTGTCCTGATAGACACGGCTTTCCTGCTCACTTGCTTAGTGCTGGGCTCTGGCAACAGGTCTGTTATCCTCCTGCTTTTTGGCAGAAGCCCTGCCCTTCCTCGTGGGTGTCTTCAGGCTCCAGGCCTTCTCCGGCGCTCTCTCTGGTGGCTCCTCATCCCTTTTCACAAGACACTTTCCTACCTGGTCGCTCGACAGCTCAAGCCCACGTGGATGGCTGCGGCCTCCCCACAATGGCCTGCTTGCTTGCTTGCTCTTCGTGTGTCAGTGCTCATGACCCCCTTTCCCAGGTGCTGGAGTCTGTCCCTGCCCTCCTGCCTGCCTGCCCACTGTCTTTCTCTCCTACAGGGCCTGTGTGTGTATGTGTATGTGTGTGTCCATGAGGGCCCACAAGCCTCCTCTTGCCACAACCTCGGTGGCATGGGTGTCCAGCGTGGCCTCCCATGCCATCTCTGGGCATGGGCTCATGAGGACCCCTTTCCCTTTGTCAGGGGCTCCTAGGAAACACTCGAGGGCTTAGGCATCCCTGTCGTGTGCTTTTGAGGCAGGAATATGGCCCCACGGCCTCCAGCCAGATGCTGCTTCCATCTCGTTCACCAGAGAACGCTTCACCCTCCACCAGGGCCATCCCGGACTCACGACTCTCTCTCCTGCAGGCCAGCCATGGACCATCGGCCACCGCTGATGTGCCACCTGCCACAAGACACACAACAGCTGATGTGTGTTCTCCACAGAGTTCCTTCTCACCAGGACAGGTAGAGTAGCAACATGCCTGGATCCCTCATTTGTACCGGCTGCTCTCACAGCACGCAACGGCATAAGTTGTGCAAGCCACGAGAGGGCGCGCCAAGCTGCCCTTTGTATCCCGGGTGGACTCAGGCCTTGTGAGTGCTAGACAGCCCAGCCCTGAGCCGCCCCAGCGTCAGGTGGGGGTCCCGGGCAGTGCTCCCGGACACGTGTCATTAAAAGACCAGGGGTCCAAGGCCGAACGGCCCGCATATCAAGGCCCAGGAGGGGGTGTGGGACGCTTGGTGCCTAGCATGAGCCCGGGCCTCTGTGGTCAAAGTGTCAGGGTGCCTTCCCCAGCAAGATACTCCGTCAGGACACGCAAAGAACTCTGGGAGTTGCAGTCCCACGTCAGTGTGCGTGCTCAGGGCTCTGTGGGAGTTTGAGTCCCACGTCAGTCTGCGTGCCCGTGGGCCCTCTGGGAGTTGCAGTCCCACGTCAGCATGCTCAGGGCATTGTGGGAGCTGGGGTCCTACGTCAGCACGCTCAGGGCACTGTGGGAGTTTGAGTCCCACGTCAGTCTGCGTGCCCATGGGCTCTCTTTAAGTTGTAGTCCCACGTCGGGCCACTTAAATACTCTTGCCGCTGGCGTGATGAGGCATTTTGAGAAAAGATGTTCCACTAGGTAGCCTTCGAACGGGCGCTCTGGGACAATAGACACCATCCCCTTGTCTCTCGAGGTGCATTCTGAGACGTCTATATTCCCAGCACCGTTCTCTCCCCCCCGCTTGCCCGTACACTCCGCAGAGCACAATTGAGCACAGCTGAGCCCAGCCGAGCTCAACCCAGCAGGCATGCAGTGCTATGTTCGTGTTGCAGTGGAAGGAGATGGTTAGGCTTTTATTTTTATTGGAAAGGCAGATATACAGAGAGGAGGAGAGACAGAGAGGAAGATCTTCTGTCCGATGATTCACTCCCCAGGCGGCCGCCACGGCTGGAGCTGAGCCAATCCGAAGCCAGGAGCCTCTTCCGGGTCTCCCATGTGGGTGCAGGGTCCCAGAGCCTTGGACCGTCCTCGACTGCTTTCTCGGGCCACAGGCAGGGAGCTGGATGGGAAGCGGGGCTGCTGGGAGTAGTACCAGCACCCAATTGGGATTCCGGGCGTGCAAGACGAGGACCTTAACCACTGCGCCACCGCACCGGGCCCAATGGCCAGGCTTTTGGGGCACACTTGGGAACTTGTACTGTAGGTGGCAGAAGTCATGAGCAGGTATGACGGTGGCCGGGGAACCACCTGGGCCTGGACGAGGGAGCGCTTTCAGGGCCTGTGCTCCCGGCAGCACAGGCCTGGACCCCTGGACTGTTTCCCCGCAGCCCTTCCTGCACTCTGTCCTGAACCCTTCTTTTGGAGAGGCTCTCTGGGGAGGTGCTCCCCCGTATCCCTGCCCTCTACTCACACACTCGTTACCCCTTACCCGCTTGCCCGTGCCTTGGCCGTGCACCCCAGCCCCTCCTGGAGGCCCTCCGCAGCTGTCCTGCCTACCCCTGCCCGCTCAGTGCTTGATCTCAAGTTGTCCTGATAGACACGGCTTTCCTGCTCACTTGCTTAGTGCTGGGCTCTGGCAACAGGTCTGTTATCCTCCTGCTTTTTGGCAGAAGCCCTGCCCTTCCTCGTGGGTGTCTTCAGGCTCCAGGCCTTCTCCGGCGCTCTCTCTGGTGGCTCCTCATCCCTTTTCACAAGACACTTTCCTACCTGGTCGCTCGACAGCTCAAGCCCACGTGGATGGCTGCGGCCTCCCCACAATGGCCTGCTTGCTTGCTTGCTCTTCGTGTGTCAGTGCTCATGACCCCCTTTCCCAGGTGCTGGAGTCTGTCCCTGCCCTCCTGCCTGCCTGCCCACTGTCTTTCTCTCCTACAGGGCCTGTGTGTGTATGTGTATGTGTGTGTCCATGAGGGCCCACAAGCCTCCTCTTGCCACAACCTCGGTGGCATGGGTGTCCAGCGTGGCCTCCCATGCCATCTCTGGGCATGGGCTCATGAGGACCCCTTTCCCTTTGTCAGGGGCTCCTAGGAAACACTCGAGGGCTTAGGCATCCCTGTCGTGTGCTTTTGAGGCAGGAATATGGCCCCACGGCCTCCAGCCAGATGCTGCTTCCATCTCGTTCACCAGAGAACGCTTCACCCTCCACCAGGGCCATCCCGGACTCACGACTCTCTCTCCTGCAGGCCAGCCATGGACCATCGGCCACCGCTGATGTGCCACCTGCCACAAGACACACAACAGCTGATGTGTGTTCTCCACAGAGTTCCTTCTCACCAGGACAGGTAGAGTAGCAACATGCCTGGATCCCTCATTTGTACCGGCTGCTCTCACAGCACACAACGGCATAAGTTGTGCAAGCCACGAGAGGGCGCGCCAAGCTGCCCTTTGTATCCCGGGTGGACTCAGGCCTTGTGAGTGCTAGACAGCCCAGCCCTGAGCCGCCCCAGCGTCAGGTGGGGGTCCCGGGCAGTGCTCCCGGACACGTGTCATTAAAAGACCAGGGGTCCAAGGCCGAACGGCCCGCATATCAAGGCCCAGGAGGGGGTGTGGGACGCTTGGTGCCTAGCATGAGCCCGGGCCTCTGTGGTCAAAGTGTCAGGGTGCCTTCCCCAGCAAGATACTCCGTCAGGACACGCAAAGAACTCTGGGAGTTGCAGTCCCACGTCAGTGTGCATGCTCAGGGCTCTGTGGGAGTTGCAGTCCCATGTCACTGCGTGCTCAGGGCTCTGTGGGAGTTTGAGTCCCACGTCAGTCTGCGTGCCCGTGGGCCCTCTGGGAGTTGCAGTCCCACGTCAGCATGCTCAGGGCATTGTGGGAGCTGGGGTCCTACGTCAGCACGCTCAGGGCACTGTGGGAGTTTGAGTCCCACGTCAGTCTGCGTGCCCATGGGCTCTCTTTAAGTTGTAGTCCCACGTCGGGCCACTTAAATACTCTTGCCGCTGGCGTGATGAGGCATTTTGAGAAAAGATGTTCCACTAGGTAGCCTTCGAACGGGCGCTCTGGGACAATAGACACCATCCCCTTGTCTCTCGAGGTGCATTCTGAGACGTCTATATTCCCAGCACCGTTCTCCCCCCCCCTTCCCCGTACCCTCCGCCGAGCACAATTGAGCACAGCTGAGCCCAGCCGAGCTCAACCGAGCAGGCATGCAGTGCTATGTTCGTGTTGCAGTGGAAGGAGATGGTCAGGCTTTTATTTTTATTGGAAAGGCAGATATACAGAGAGGAGGAGAGACAGAGAGGAAGATCTTCTGTCCGATGATTCACTCCCCAGGCGGCCGCCACGGCTGGAGCTGAGCCAATCCGAAGCCAGGAGCCTCTTCCGGGTCTCCCATGTGGGTGCAGGGTCCCAGAGCCTTGGACCGTCCTCGACTGCTTTCTCGGGCCACAGGCAGGGAGCTGGATGGGAAGCGGGGCTGCTGGGAGTAGTACCAGCACCCAATTGGGATTCCGGGCGTGCAAGACGAGGACCTTAACCACTGCGCCACCGCACCGGGCCCAATGGCCAGGCTTTTGGGGCACACTTGGGAACTTGGACTGTAGGTGGCAGAAGTCATGAGCAGGTATGACGGTGGCCGGGGAACCACCTGGGCCTGGACGAGGGAGCGCTTTCAGGGCCTGTGCTCCCGGCAGCACAGGCCTGGACCCCTGGACTGTTTCCCCGCAGCCCTTCCTGCACTCTGTCCTGAACCCTTCTTTTGGAGAGGCTCTCTGGGGAGGTGCTCCCCCGTATCCCTGCCCTCTACTCACACACTCGTTACCCCTTACCCGCTTGCCCGTGCCTTGGCCGTGCACCCCAGCCCCTCCTGGAGGCCCTCCGCAGCTGTCCTGCCTACCCCTGCCCGCTCAGTGCTTGATCTCAAGTTGTCCTGATAGACACGGCTTTCCTGCTCACTTGCTTAGTGCTGGGCTCTGGCAACAGGTCTGTTATCCTCCTGCTTTTTGGCAGAAGCCCTGCCCTTCCTCGTGGGTGTCTTCAGGCTCCAGGCCTTCTCCGGCGCTCTCTCTGGTGGCTCCTCATCCCTTTTCACAAGACACTTTCCTACCTGGTCGCTCGACAGCTCAAGCCCACGTGGATGGCTGCGGCCTCCCCACAATGGCCTGCTTGCTTGCTTGCTCTTCGTGTGTCAGTGCTCATGACCCCCTTTCCCAGGTGCTGGAGTCTGTCCCTGCCCTCCTGCCTGCCTGCCCACTGTCTTTCTCTCCTACAGGGCCTGTGTGTGTATGTGTATGTGTGTGTCCATGAGGGCCCACAAGCCTCCTCTTGCCACAACCTCGGTGGCATGGGTGTCCAGCGTGGCCTCCCATGCCATCTCTGGGCATGGGCTCATGAGGACCCCTTTCCCTTTGTCAGGGGCTCCTAGGAAACACTCGAGGGCTTAGGCATCCCTGTCGTGTGCTTTTGAGGCAGGAATATGGCCCCACGGCCTCCAGCCAGATGCTGCTTCCATCTCGTTCACCAGAGAACGCTTCACCCTCCACCAGGGCCATCCCGGACTCACGACTCTCTCTCCTGCAGGCCAGCCATGGACCATCGGCCACCGCTGATGTGCCACCTGCCACAAGACACACAACAGCTGATGTGTGTTCTCCACAGAGTTCCTTCTCACCAGGACAGGTAGAGTAGCAACATGCCTGGATGCCTCATTTGTACCGGCTGCTCTCACAGCACACAACGGCATAAGTTGTGCAAGCCACGAGAGGGCGCGCCAAGCTGCCCTTTGTATCCCGGGTGGACTCAGGCCTTGTGAGTGCTAGACAGCCCAGCCCTGAGCCGCCCCAGCGTCAGGTGGGGGTCCCGGGCAGTGCTCCCAGACACGTGTCATTAAAAGACCAGGGGTCCAAGGCCGAACGGCCCGCATATCAAGGCCCAGGAGGGGGTGTGGGACGCTTGGTGCCTAGCATGAGCCCGGGCCTCTGTGGTCAAAGTGTCAGGGTGCCTTCCCCAGCAAGATACTCCGTCAGGACACGCAAAGAACTCTGGGAGTTGCAGTCCCACGTCAGTGTGCGTGCTCAGGGCTCTGTGGGAGTTGCAGTCCCACGTCAGTCTGCGTGCCCGTGGGCCCTCTGGGAGTTGCAGTCCCACGTCAGCATGCTCAGGGCATTGTGGGAGCTGGGGTCCTACGTCAGCACGCTCAGGGCACTGTGGGAGTTTGAGTCCCACGTCAGTCTGCGTGCCCATGGGCTCTCTTTAAGTTGTAGTCCCACGTCGGGCCACTTAAATACTCTTGCCGCTGGCGTGATGAGGCATTTTGAGAAAAGATGTTCCACTAGGTAGCCTTTGAACGGGCGCTCTGGGACAATAGACACCATCCCCTTGTCTCTCGAGGTGCATTCTGAGACGTCTATATTCCCAGCACCGTTCTCCCCACCCCCACCCCGTACCCTCCGCCGAGCACAATTGAGCACAGCTGAGCCCAGCCGAGCTCAACCGAGCAGGCATGCAGTGCTATGTTCGTGTTGCAGTGGAAGGAGATGGTCAGGCTTTTATTTTTATTGGAAAGGCAGATATACAGAGAGGAGGAGAGACAGAGAGGAAGATCTTCTGTCCGATGATTCACTCCCCAGGCGGCCGCCACGGCTGGAGCTGAGCCAATCCGAAGCCAGGAGCCTCTTCCGGGTCTCCCATGTGGGTGCAGGATCCCAGAGCCTTGGACCGTCCTCGACTGCTTTCTCGGGCCACAGGCAGGGAGCTGGATGGGAAGCGGGGCTGCTGGGAGTAGTACCAGCACCCAATTGGGATTCCGGGCGTGCAAGACGAGGACCTTAACCACTGCGCCACCGCACCGGGCCCAATGGCCAGGCTTTTGGGGCACACTTGGGAACTTGTACTGTAGGTGGCAGAAGTCATGAGCAGGTATGACGGTGGCCGGGGAACCACCTGGGCCTGGACGAGGGAGCGCTTTCAGGGCCTGTGCTCCCGGCAGCACAGGCCTGGACCCCTGGACTGTTTCCCCGCAGCCCTTCCTGCACTCTGTCCTGAACCCTTCTTTTGGAGAGGCTCTCTGGGGAGGTGCTCCCCCGTATCCCTGCCCTCTACTCACACACTCGTTACCCCTTACCCGCTTGCCCGTGCCTTGGCCGTGCACCCCAGCCCCTCCTGGAGGCCCTCCGCAGCTGTCCTGCCTACCCCTGCCCGCTCAGTGCTTGATCTCAAGTTGTCCTGATAGACACGGCTTTCCTGCTCACTTGCTTAGTGCTGGGCTCTGGCAACAGGTCTGTTATCCTCCTGCTTTTTGGCAGAAGCCCTGCCCTTCCTCGTGGGTGTCTTCAGGCTCCAGGCCTTCTCCGGCGCTCTCTCTGGTGGCTCCTCATCCCTTTTCACAAGACACTTTCCTACCTGGTCGCTCGACAGCTCAAGCCCACGTGGATGGCTGCGGCCTCCCCACAATGGCCTGCTTGCTTGCTTGCTCTTCGTGTGTCAGTGCTCATGACCCCCTTTCCCAGGTGCTGGAGTCTGTCCCTGCCCTCCTGCCTGCCTGCCCACTGTCTTTCTCTCCTACAGGGCCTGTGTGTGTATGTGTATGTGTGTGTCCATGAGGGCCCACAAGCCTCCTCTTGCCACAACCTCGGTGGCATGGGTGTCCAGCGTGGCCTCCCATGCCATCTCTGGGCATGGGCTCATGAGGACCCCTTTCCCTTTGTCAGGGGCTCCTAGGAAACACTCGAGGGCTTAGGCATCCCTGTCGTGTGCTTTTGAGGCAGGAATATGGCCCCACGGCCTCCAGCCAGATGCTGCTTCCATCTCGTTCACCAGAGAACGCTTCACCCTCCACCAGGGCCATCCCGGACTCACGACTCTCTCTCCTGCAGGCCAGCCATGGACCATCGGCCACCGCTGATGTGCCACCTGCCACAAGACACACAACAGCTGATGTGTGTTCTCCACAGAGTTCCTTCTCACCAGGACAGGTAGAGTAGCAACATGCCTGGATCCCTCATTTGTACCGGCTGCTCTCACAGCACACAACGGCATAAGTTGTGCAAGCCACGAGAGGGCGCGCCAAGCTGCCCTTTGTATCCCGGGTGGACTCAGGCCTTGTGAGTGCTAGACAGCCCAGCCCTGAGCCGCCCCAGCGTCAGGTGGGGGTCCCGGGCAGTGCTCCCGGACACGTGTCATTAAAAGACCAGGGGTCCAAGGCCGAACGGCCCGCATATCAAGGCCCAGGAGGGGGTGTGGGACGCTTGGTGCCTAGCATGAGCCCGGGCCTCTGTGGTCAAAGTGTCAGGGTGCCTTCCCCAGCAAGATACTCCGTCAGGACACGCAAAGAACTCTGGGAGTTGCAGTCCCACGTCAGTGTGCATGCTCAGGGCTCTGTGGGAGTTGCAGTCCCATGTCACTGCGTGCTCAGGGCTCTGTGGGAGTTTGAGTCCCACGTCAGTCTGCGTGCCCGTGGGCCCTCTGGGAGTTGCAGTCCCACGTCAGCATGCTCAGGGCATTGTGGGAGCTGGGGTCCTACGTCAGCACGCTCAGGGCACTGTGGGAGTTTGAGTCCCACGTCAGTCTGCGTGCCCATGGGCTCTCTTTAAGTTGTAGTCCCACGTCGGGCCACTTAAATACTCTTGCCGCTGGCGTGATGAGGCATTTTGAGAAAAGATGTTCCACTAGGTAGCCTTCGAACGGGCGCTCTGGGACAATAGACACCATCCCCTTGTCTCTCGAGGTGCATTCTGAGACGTCTATATTCCCAGCACCGTTCTCCCCGCCCCTGTCCCCTCCGCCGAGCACAATTGAGCACAGCTGAGCCCAGCCGAGCTCAACCGAGCAGGCATGCAGTGCTATGTTCGTGTTGCAGTGGAAGGAGATGGTCAGGCTTTTATTTTTATTGGAAAGGCAGATATACAGAGAGGAGGAGAGACAGAGAGGAAGATCTTCTGTCCGATGATTCACTCCCCAGGCGGCCGCCACGGCTGGAGCTGAGCCAATCCGAAGCCAGGAGCCTCTTCCGGGTCTCCCATGTGGGTGCAGGGTCCCAGAGCCTTGGACCGTCCTCGACTGCTTTCTCGGGCCACAGGCAGGGAGCTGGATGGGAAGCGGGGCTGCTGGGAGTAGTACCAGCACCCAATTGGGTTTCCGGGCGTGCAAGACGAGGACCTTAACCACTGCGCCACCGCACCGGGCCCAATGGCCAGGCTTTTGGGGCACACTTGGGAACTTGTACTGTAGGTGGCAGAAGTCATGAGCAGGTATGACGGTGGCCGGGGAACCACCTGGGCCTGGACGAGGGAGCGCTTTCAGGGCCTGTGCTCCCGGCAGCACAGGCCTGGACCCCTGGACTGTTTCCCCGCAGCCCTTCCTGCACTCTGTCCTGAACCCTTCTTTTGGAGAGGCTCTCTGGGGAGGTGCTCCCCCGTATCCCTGCCCTCTACTCACACACTCGTTACCCCTTACCCGCTTGCCCGTGCCTTGGCCGTGCACCCCAGCCCCTCCTGGAGGCCCTCCGCAGCTGTCCTGCCTACCCCTGCCCGCTCAGTGCTTGATCTCAAGTTGTCCTGATAGACACGGCTTTCCTGCTCACTTGCTTAGTGCTGGGCTCTGGCAACAGGTCTGTTATCCTCCTGCTTTTTGGCAGAAGCCCTGCCCTTCCTCGTGGGTGTCTTCAGGCTCCAGGCCTTCTCCGGCGCTCTCTCTGGTGGCTCCTCATCCCTTTTCACAAGACACTTTCCTACCTGGTCGCTCGACAGCTCAAGCCCACGTGGATGGCTGCGGCCTCCCCACAATGGCCTGCTTGCTTGCTTGCTCTTCGTGTGTCAGTGCTCATGACCCCCTTTCCCAGGTGCTGGAGTCTGTCCCTGCCCTCCTGCCTGCCTGCCCACTGTCTTTCTCTCCTACAGGGCCTGTGTGTGTATGTGTATGTGTGTGTCCATGAGGGCCCACAAGCCTCCTCTTGCCACAACCTCGGTGGCATGGGTGTCCAGCGTGGCCTCCCATGCCATCTCTGGGCATGGGCTCATGAGGACCCCTTTCCCTTTGTCAGGGGCTCCTAGGAAACACTCGAGGGCTTAGGCATCCCTGTCGTGTGCTTTTGAGGCAGGAATATGGCCCCACGGCCTCCAGCCAGATGCTGCTTCCATCTCGTTCACCAGAGAACGCTTCACCCTCCACCAGGGCCATCCCGGACTCACGACTCTCTCTCCTGCAGGCCAGCCATGGACCATCGGCCACCGCTGATGTGCCACCTGCCACAAGACACACAACAGCTGATGTGTGTTCTCCACAGAGTTCCTTCTCACCAGGACAGGTAGAGTAGCAACATGCCTGGATCCCTCATTTGTACCGGCTGCTCTCACAGCACGCAACGGCATAAGTTGTGTAAGCCACGAGAGGGCGCACCAAGCTGCCCTTTGTATCCCGGGTGGACTCAGGCCTTGTGAGTGCTAGACAGCCCAGCCCTGAGCCGCCCCAGCGTCAGGTGGGGGTCCCGGGCAGTGCTCCCGGACATGTGTCATTAAAAGACCAGGGGTCCAAGGCCGAACGGCCCGCATATCAAGGCCCAGGAGGGGGTGTGGGACGCTTGGTGCCTAGCATGAGCCCGGGCCTCTGTGGTCAAAGTGTCAGGGTGCCTTCCCCAGCAAGATACTCCGTCAGGACACGCAAAGAACTCTGGGAGTTGCAGTCCCACGTCAGTGTGCGTGCTCAGGGCTCTGTGGGAGTTGCAGTCCCACGTCAGTCTGCGTGCCCGTGGGCCCTCTGGGAGTTGCAGTCCCACGTCAGCATGCTCAGGGCATTGTGGGAGCTGGGGTCCTACGTCAGCACGGTCAGGGCACTGTGGGAGTTTGAGTCCCACGTCAGTCTGCGTGCCCATGGGCTCTCTTTAAGTTGTAGTCCCACGTCGGGCCACTTAAATACTCTTGCTGCTGGCGTGATGAGGCATTTTGAGAAAAGATGTTCCACTAGGTAGCCTTTGAACGGGCGCTCTGGGACAATAGACACCATCCCCTTGTCTCTCGAGGTGCATTCTGAGACGTCTATATTCCCAGCACCGTTCTCCCCCCCTGCCCCGTCCCCTCCGCCGAGCACAATTGAGCACAGCTGAGCCCAGCCGAGCTCAACCCAGCAGGCATGCAGTGCTATGTTCGTGTTGCAGTGGAAGGAGATGGTCAGGCTTTTATTTTTATTGGAAAGGCAGATATACAGAGAGGAGGAGAGACAGAGAGGAAGATCTTCTGTCCCATGATTCACTCCCCAGGCGGCCGCCACGGCTGGAGCTGAGCCAATCCGAAGCCAGGAGCCTCTTCCGGGTCTCCCATGTGGGTGCAGGGTCCCAGAGCCTTGGACCGTCCTCGACTGCTTTCTCGGGCCACAGGCAGGGAGCTGGATGGGAAGCGGGGCTGCTGGGAGTAGTACCAGCACCCAATTGGGATTCCGGGGCTTGCAAGACGAGGACCTTAACCACTGCGCCACCGCACCGGGCCCAATGGCCAGGCTTTTGGGGCACACTTGGGAACTTGTACTGTAGGTGGCAGAAGTCATGAGCAGGTATGACGGTGGCCGGGGAACCACCTGGGCCTGGACGAGGGAGCGCTTTCAGGGCCTGTGCTCCCGGCAGCACAGGCCTGGACCCCTGGACTGTTTCCCCGCAGCCCTTCCTGCACTCTGTCCTGAACCCTTCTTTTGGAGAGGCTCTCTGGGGAGGTGCTCCCCCGTATCCCTGCCCTCTACTCACACACTCGTTACCCCTTACCCGCTTGCCCGTGCCTTGGCCGTGCACCCCAGCCCCTCCTGGAGGCCCTCCGCAGCTGTCCTGCCTACCCCTGCCCGCTCAGTGCTTGATCTCAAGTTGTCCTGATAGACACGGCTTTCCTGCTCACTTGCTTAGTGCTGGGCTCTGGCAACAGGTCTGTTATCCTCCTGCTTTTTGGCAGAAGCCCTGCCCTTCCTCGTGGGTGTCTTCAGGCTCCAGGCCTTCTCCTGCGCTCTCTCTGGTGGCTCCTCATCCCTTTTCACAAGACACTTTCCTACCTGGTCGCTCGACAGCTCAAGCCCACGTGGATGGCTGCGGCCTCCCCACAATGGCCTGCTTGCTTGCTTGCTCTTCGTGTGTCAGTGCTCATGACCCCCTTTCCCAGGTGCTGGAGTCTGTCCCTGCCCTCCTGCCTGCCTGCCCACTGTCTTTCTCTCCTACAGGGCCTGTGTGTGTATGTGTATGTGTGTGTCCATGAGGGCCCACAAGCCTCCTCTTGCCACAACCTCGGTGGCATGGGTGTCCAGCGTGGCCTCCCATGCCATCTCTGGGCATGGGCTCATGAGGACCCCTTTCCCTTTGTCAGGGGCTCCTAGGAAACACTCGAGGGCTTAGGCATCCCTGTCGTGTGCTTTTGAGGCAGGAATATGGCCCCACGGCCTCCAGCCAGATGCTGCTTCCATCTCGTTCACCAGAGAACGCTTCACCCTCCACCAGGGCCATCCCGGACTCACGACTCTCTCTCCTGCAGGCCAGCCATGGACCATCGGCCACCGCTGATGTGCCACCTGCCACAAGACACACAACAGCTGATGTGTGTTCTCCACAGAGTTCCTTCTCACCAGGACAGGTAGAGTAGCAACATGCCTGGATCCCTCATTTGTACCGGCTGCTCTCACAGCACGCAACGGCATAAGTTGTGCAAGCCACGAGAGGGCGCGCCAAGCTGCCCTTTGTATCCCGGGTGGACTCAGGCCTTGTGAGTGCTAGACAGCCCAGCCCTGAGCCGCCCCAGCGTCAGGTGGGGGTCCCGGGCAGTGCTCCCGGACACGTGTCATTAAAAGACCAGGGGTCCAAGGCCGAACGGCCCGCATATCAAGGCCCAGGAGGGGGTGTGGGACGCTTGGTGCCTAGCATGAGCCCGGGCCTCTGTGGTCAAAGTGTCAGGGTGCCTTCCCCAGCAAGATACTCCGTCAGGACACGCAAAGAACTCTGGGAGTTGCAGTCCCACGTCAGTGTGCGTGCTCAGGGCTCTGTGGGAGTTTGAGTCCCACGTCAGTCTGCGTGCCCGTGGGCCCTCTGGGAGTTGCAGTCCCACGTCAGCATGCTCAGGGCATTGTGGGAGCTGGGGTCCTACGTCAGCACGCTCAGGGCACTGTGGGAGTTTGAGTCCCACGTCAGTCTGCGTGCCCATGGGCTCTCTTTAAGTTGTAGTCCCACGTCGGGCCACTTAAATACTCTTGCCGCTGGCGTGATGAGGCATTTTGAGAAAAGATGTTCCACTAGGTAGCCTTTGAACGGGCGCTCTGGGACAACAGACACCATCCCCTTGTCTCTCGAGGTGCATTCTGAGACGTCTATATTCCCAGCACCGTTCTCCCCCCCGTCCCCTCCGCCGAGCACAATTGAGCACAGCTGAGCCCAGCCGAGCTCAACCGAGCAGGCATGCAGTGCTATGTTCGTGTTGCAGTGGAAGGAGATGGTCAGGCTTTTATTTTTATTGGAAAGGCAGATATACAGAGAGGAGGAGAGACAGAGAGGAAGATCTTCTGTCCGATGATTCACTCCCCAGGCGGCCGCCACGGCTGGAGCTGAGCCAATCCGAAGCCAGGAGCCTCTTCCGGGTCTCCCATGTGGGTGCAGGGTCCCAGAGCCTTGGACCGTCCTCGACTGCTTTCTCGGGCCACAGGCAGGGAGCTGGATGGGAAGCGGGGCTGCTGGGAGTAGTACCAGCACCCAATTGGGATTTCGGGGCGTGCAAGACGAGGACCTTAACCATTGCGCCACCGCACCGGGCCCAATGGCCAGGCTTTTGGGGCACACTTGGGAACTTGTACTGTAGGTGGCAGAAGTCATGAGCAGGTATGACGGTGGCCGGGGCCTGGACGAGGGAGCGCTTTCAGGGCCTGTGCTCCCGGCAGCACAGGCCTGGACCCCTGGACTGTTTCCCCGCAGCCCTTCCTGCACTCTGTCCTGAACCCTTCTTTTGGAGAGGCTCTCTGGGGAGGTGCTCCCCCGTATCCCTGCCCTCTACTCACACACTCGTTACCCCTTACCCGCTTGCCCGTGCCTTGGCCGTGCACCCCAGCCCCTCCTGGAGGCCCTCCGCAGCTGTCCTGCCTACCCCTGCCCGCTCAGTGCTTGACCTCAAGTTGTCCTGATAGACACGGCTTTCCTGCTCACTTGCTTAGTGCTGGGCTCTGGCAACAGGTCTGTTATCCTCCTGCTTTTTGGCAGAAGCCCTGCCCTTCCTCGTGGGTGTCTTCAGGCTCCAGGCCTTCTCCGGCGCTCTCTCTGGTGGCTCCTCATCCCTTTTCACAAGACACTTTCCTACCTGGTCGCTCGACAGCTCAAGCCCACGTGGATGGCTGCGGCCTCCCCACAATGGCCTGCTTGCTTGCTTGCTCTTCGTGTGTCAGTGCTCATGACCCCCTTTCCCAGGTGCTGGAGTCTGTCCCTGCCCTCCTGCCTGCCTGCCCACTGTCTTTCTCTCCTACAGGGCCTGTGTGTGTATGTGTATGTGTGTGTCCATGAGGGCCCACAAGCCTCCTCTTGCCACAACCTCGGTGGCATGGGTGTCCAGCGTGGCCTCCCATGCCATCTCTGGGCATGGGCTCATGAGGACCCCTTTCCCTTTGTCAGGGGCTCCTAGGAAACACTCGAGGGCTTAGGCATCCCTGTCGTGTGCTTTTGAGGCAGGAATATGGCCCCACGGCCTCCAGCCAGATGCTGCTTCCATCTCGTTCACCAGAGAACGCTTCACCCTCCACCAGGGCCATCCCGGACTCACGACTCTCTCTCCTGCAGGCCAGCCATGGACCATCGGCCACCGCTGATGTGCCACCTGCCACAAGACACACAACAGCTGATGTGTGTTCTCCACAGAGTTCCTTCTCACCAGGACAGGTAGAGTAGCAACATGCCTGGATCCCTCATTTGTACCGGCTGCTCTCACAGCACACAACGGCATAAGTTGTGCAAGCCACGAGAGGGCGCACCAAGCTGCCCTTTGTATCCCGGGTGGACTCAGGCCTTGTGAGTGCTAGACAGCCCAGCCCTGAGCCGCCCCAGCGTCAGGTGTGGGTCCCGGGCAGTGCTCCCAGACGCGTGTCATTAAAAGACCAGGGGTCCAAGGCCGAACGGCCCGCATATCAAGGCCCAGGAGGGGGTGTGGGACGCTTGGTGCCTAGCATGAGCCCGGGCCTCTGTGGTCAAAGTGTCAGGGTGCCTTCCCCAGCAAGATACTCCGTCAGGACACGCAAAGAACTCTGGGAGTTGCAGTCCCAGGTCAGTGTGCGTGCTCAGGGCTCTGTGGGTCTTGCAGTCCCACGTCAGTGCGTGCTCAGGGCTCTGTGGGAGTTTGAGTCCCACGTCAGTCTGCGTGCCCGTGGGCCCTCTGGGAGTTGCAGTCCCACGTCAGCATGCTCAGGGCATTGTGGGAGCTGGGGTCCTACGTCAGCACGCTCAGGGCACTGTGGGAGTTTGAGTCCCACGTCAGTCTGCGTGCCCGTGGGCCCTCTGGGAGTTGCAGTCCCACGTCAGCATGCTCAGGGCATTGTGGGAGCTGGGGTCCTATGTCAGCACGCTCAGGGCACTGTGGGAGTTTGAGTCCCACGTCAGTCTGCGTGCCCATGGGCTCTCTTTAAGTTGTAGTCCCACGTCGGGCCACTTAAATACTCTTGCCGCTGGCGTGATGAGGCATTTTGAGAAAAGATGTTCCACTAGGTAGCCTTTGAACGGGTGCTCTGGGACAATAGACACCATCCCCTTGTCCCTCGAGGTGCATTCTGAGACGTCTATATTCCCAGCACCGTTCCCCCCCCCCCCCCGCCCCGTCCCCTCCGCCGAACACAATTGAGCACAGCTGAGCCCAGCCGAGCTCAACCGAGCAGGCATGCAGTGCTATGTTCGTGTTGCAGTGGAAGGAGATGGTCAGGCTTTTATTTTTATTGGAAAGGCAGATATACAGAGAGGAGGAGAGACAGAGAGGAAGATCTTCTGTCCGATGATTCACTCCCCAGGCGGCCGCCATGGCTGGAGCTGAGCCAATCCGAAGCCAGGAGCCTCTTCCGGGTCTCCCATGTGGGTGCAGGGTCCCAGAGCCTTGGACAGTCCTCGACTGCTGTCTCGGGCCACAGGCAGGGAGCTGGATGGGAAGCGGGGCTGCTGGGAGTAGTACCAGCACCCAATTGGGATTCCGGGCTTGCAAGACGAGGACCTTAACCACTGTGCCACCGCACCGGGCCCAATGGCCAGGCTTTTGGGGCACACTTGGGAACTTGTACTGTAGGTGGCAGAAGTCATGAGCAGGTATGACGGTGGCCGGGGAACCACCTGGGCCTGGACGAGGGAGCGCTTTCAGGGCCTGTGCTCCCGGCAGCACAGGCCTGGACCCCTGGACTGTTTCCCCGCAGCCCTTCCTGCACTCTGTCCTGAACCCTTCTTTTGGAGAAGCTCTTTGGGGAGGTGCTCCCCCGTATCCCTGCCCTCTACTCACACACTCGTTACCCCTTACCCGCTTGCCCGTGCCTTGGCCGTGCACCCCAGCCCCTCCTGGAGGCCCTCCGCAGCTGTCCTGCCTACCCCTGCCCGCTCAGTGCTTGACCTCAAGTTGTCCTGATAGACACGGCTTTCCTGCTCACTTGCTTAGTGCTGGGCTCTGGCAACAGGTCTGTTATCCTCCTGCTTTTTGGCAGAAGCCCTGCCCTTCCTCGTGGGTGTCTTCAGGCTCCAGGCCTCCTCCGGCGCTCTCTCTGGTGGCTCCTCATCCCTTTTCACAAGACACTTTCCTACCTGGTCGCTCGACAGCTCAAGCCCACGTGGATGGCTGCGGCCTCCCCACAATGGCCTGCTTGCTTGCTTGCTCTTCGTGTGTCAGTGCTCATGACCCCCTTTCCCAGGTGCTGGAGTCTGTCCCTGCCCTCCTGCCTGCCTGCCCACTGTCTTTCTCTCCTACAGGGCCTGTGTGTGTATGTGTATGTGTGTGTCCATGAGGGCCCACAAGCCTCCTCTTGCCACAACCTCGGTGGCATGGGTGTCCAGCGTGGCCTCCCATGCCATCTCTGGGCATGGGCTCATGAGGACCCCTTTCCCTTTGTCAGGGGCTCCTAGGAAACACTCGAGGGCTTAGGCATCCCTGTCGTGTGCTTTTGAGGCAGGAATATGGCCCCACGGCCTCCAGCCAGATGCTGCTCCCATCTCGTTCACCAGAGAACGCTTCCCCCTCCACCAGGGCCATCCCGGACTCACGACTCTCTCTCCTGCAGGCCAGCCATGGACCATCGGCCACCGCTGATGTGCCACCTGCCACAAGACACACAACAGCTGATGTGTGTTCTCCACAGAGTTCCTTCTCACCAGGACAGGTAGAGTAGCAACATGCCTGGATCCCTCATTTGTACCTGCTGCTCTCACAGCACGCAACGGCATAAGTTGTGCAAGCCACGAGAGGGCGCACCAAGCTGCCCTTTGTATCCCGGGTGGACTCAGGCCTTGTGAGTGCTAGACAGCCCAGCCCTGAGCCGCCCCAGCGTCAGGTGGGGGTCCCGGGCAGTGCTCCCAGACACGTGTCATTAAAAGACCAGGGGTCCAAGGCCGAACGGCCCGCATATCAAGGCCCAGGAGGGGGTGTGGGACGCTTGGTGCCTAGCATGAGCCCGGGCCTCTGTGGTCAAAGTGTCAGGGTGCCTTCCCCAGCAAGATACTCCATCAGGACACGCAAAGAACTCTGGGAGTTGCAGTCCCACGTCAGTGTGCGTGCTCAGGGCTCTGTGGGAGTTTGAGTCCCACGTCAGTCTGCGTGCCCGTGGGCCCTCTGGGAGTTGCAGTCCCACGTCAGCATGCTCAGGGCATTGTGGGAGCAGGGGTCCTATGTCAGCACGCTCAGGGCACTGTGGGAGTTTGAGTCCCACGTCAGTCTGCGTGCCCATGGGCTCTCTTTAAGTTGTAGTCCCACGTCGGGCCACTTAAATACTCTTGCCGCTGGCGTGATGAGGCATTTTGAGAAAAGATGTTCCACTAGGTAGCCTTTGAACGGGCGCTCTGGGACAATAGACACCATCCCCTTGTCCCTCGAGGTGCATTCTGAGACGTCTATATTCCCAGCACCGTTCCCCCCCCCCCCGCCCCGTCCCCTCCGCCGAACACAATTGAGCACAGCTGAGCCCAGCCGAGCTCAACCGAGCAGGCATGCAGTGCTATGTTCGTGTTGCAGTGGAAGGAGATGGTCAGGCTTTTATTTTTATTGGAAAGGCAGATATACAGAGAGGAGGAGAGACAGAGAGGAAGATCTTCTGTCCGATGATTCACTCCCCAGGCGGCCGCCATGGCTGGAGCTGAGCCAATCCGAAGCCAGGAGCCTCTTCCGGGTCTCCCATGTGGGTGCAGGGTCCCAGAGCCTTGGACAGTCCTCGACTGCTGTCTCGGGCCACAGGCAGGGAGCTGGATGGGAAGCGGGGCTGCTGGGAGTAGTACCAGCACCCAATTGGGATTCCGGGCTTGCAAGACGAGGACCTTAACCACTGTGCCACCGCACCGGGCCCAATGGCCAGGCTTTTGGGGCACACTTGGGAACTTGTACTGTAGGTGGCAGAAGTCATGAGCAGGTATGACGGTGGCCGGGGAACCACCTGGGCCTGGACGAGGGAGCGCTTTCAGGGCCTGTGCTCCCGGCAGCACAGGCCTGGACCCCTGGACTGTTTCCCCGCAGCCCTTCCTGCACTCTGTCCTGAACCCTTCTTTTGGAGAGGCTCTCTGGGGAGGTGCTCCCCCGTATCCCTGCCCTCTACTCACACACTCGTTACCCCTTACCCGCTTGCCTGTGCCTTGGCCGTGCACCCCAGCCCCTCCTGGAGGCCCTCCGCAGCTGTCCTGCCTACCCCTGCCCGCTCAGTGCTTGACCTCAAGTTGTCCTGATAGACACGGCTTTCCTGTTCACTTGCTTAGTGCTGGGCTCTGGCAACAGG